>NC_133466.1:10042500-10342500 GCF_048565385.1 Saimiri boliviensis
GTTTTAAAATAGAATGGGGGAATTGAAAATGTGATTACTTTGAGAGATATTCTATGTAATTGTATTTTTGTCTGCCATTTTCTTTGCCTAGTTTCAATAGTCTGTTATGGATTAAAGTTCTTGTACAGGGAAAAATTTATTTATTAATGTAAATAAACTGTATTTCTATGAAGAAATACTTTATCTTAGGAAAACATGAACAAATCTCAAGCTCTCTTTGGCTCTAACCAACTCTGTCCCCGTTTTCTCAGTCATTTTTGAATCCACGCATGTACACAAATGTCTACATACATACTTCTATCCCATTCAGTGGACATCAGTTTGTTGTTAAGATAATAACCTCTCAGCAGGATGGTCTCCTCTGATGGCCGGGTCAATACATTTATAGAATGTAATTAAACCACATCACATCCATGACAGAAAATTGATGACCTTTTAATTATTTCAAGATAACTGAGTATGTAATCGTTTTCTTCTTTAACTAGAAAGAACAGTATATTTTGAATACATTGAAAGCAGAATCTAAATATTTCTTTATCTTCTTTGTAAGCTGTACTTCTTTGTTTTCTTTCTGCAAGACATCCTTTTGGGAATGCTTGTCACATGATTAAGGAAAACAATTTAGAAAAATTGATATTAATATTAATGCAAGAGATAATATTTAGGATAAGGTATTTAAGAGGCACTTGCTAATTATCAGAATTAAGAAATATCTATCAGTACTACAGCACAATTTATATTGTAGGTAAGCTCACAAAAACCTTTAAGACTGCCAGG
The DNA here is from genome assembly GCF_048565385.1 of Saimiri boliviensis. Taxonomy (NCBI): domain Eukaryota; kingdom Metazoa; phylum Chordata; class Mammalia; order Primates; family Cebidae; genus Saimiri; species Saimiri boliviensis. The sequence goes on from NC_133466.1 coordinate 10,043,278, forward strand.
TGGGAAATACATGGTTAAATAGGTTTTTTGTTTTGTTTTGTTTTGTTTTGTTTTTTTGAGATAGAGTTTCACTCTTGTTGCCAGGCTGGAGTGCAGTGGCATGATCTGGGTTCACCTCAACTTCCACCTCCCAGATTCAAGCGATTCTCCTGCCTCAGCCTCCCGTGTAGCTGGGATTACAGACAGGCATCACCATGCCAAGCTAATTCTGTATTTTTAGTAGAGACCGGGTTTCTCCATGTTGGTCAGGCTGGTCTCAAACTCCTGACCTCAGGTGATTGCCTGCCTCGGCCTCCCAAATTATTGGGATTACAGGCTTGAGCCACTGCACATGGCCAAGTAGCTTTTTAAAAGAGTTAAAGTAGAGTGAGGCTGCTTATAAAATGAGAGTTAAAGAATAGAACTATCTCCCAAAACAAAAGTTGTGTTGTAACACCCATGTATTGTATGTCACTTTCGGTGACACAGTGTGATCATTACAGGATCCTTATTATCCAAAGCAAATACCAAAACTCAATGTGTGATAGGTATGAGTATTTTTGTGGGGATAATGGAACATAATATTTCAAATCATAACTATTTCACAGAATTAGGATGGCGCGACTTACATTATCTCTAGTGTAACAGATTTTTCCCATTTTAGAAATACGTATTTTATAATTCCATTGAATAAGAAAATTCTCAACTTCTACACAATGGATATGGTAAATAAAGAAAACCTATCAAAATAGGAGTACTATTTTTGCAGTCTGGCAACACCAGACTGTTTCAGCTCTACATATAGGCCAGAAATGTAGAAAACACTGTTCTCTCACCATCTTCCATTAAGAGGAAAGAGAGCTCATGCTACTACCTGAAAAATTAACTGCTTAATCTTCCACTGAAATTCCAGTCAGCAAAATTAATGGCGAGTGGGGCAATTTCAATAGAAAAACCCTGTGGTGAGTGGTTTTGATTTATAGCTGGACATATTATATGTACAAGTTATGCTAGAAGCCACTCTTTACTAGATATATTTTATAAGTAAATTAGTATAGTGACTTGCACATGTTATATTTAAAATTTTCCTTTCTTTAAAAAATGTTGCAAGCCTATTCCTTGGCATTACTTGCATCAGATTCCTGCTTTAGAAAACAGTTTGGAAGTTCACAGACCTTTTCTTTAATTTTAAAGCAGACTTTAGGGATAGTCAAGTTTTGAAATGATGTGACATGATTTCTTGATTCTTTATTGTTAGGACTGTGTGTGTTGATTTGGAATATAAGCAACTTGTGCCAGAGAAAATACAAGCAGGTTGCCATTATACTCCTGACAAAGTGGGGTGGGTGAAGGCAGAGTCATAAATGGAAAGCAGGCCTCCTCCCCTTTAGACTCCACAACCAGAACATAAGTTGTTTAAGGGCAGGAATAGATTGGATTAAAAAAATTATTACTAATGAGACAATGATCAACACTTGTAATATAGGAGATCCTCACTTAAATACTTGTTTACTCTGCTTTTCCAGTAAATCTTTCTTGAATGCTTGACACTATTGGGAGCTGGGGATTCAAAGTTGATTAAAAAAGGATTTCTGTTTTTAAGAAGCTGACAGTTGAGTGTGGGAGACTGATTTATTACCTAATGAAGTGTGTATAAGAATAGAGATTTATGCATTGATAAACAGAGGAAGGAATGATAATCCTTCTTAAAAGGAAGTGGCATGTATTCACATAGAAGGCGATATTTGAGTTGGGTTTTTAATGCTTGCATAGGTACAGGGGTTCATCCACACTTTTCTGGCTTGCTTCCCTGAGGGTAGTTTGCTTCATAACTGAGTGACTTTGACATTAATGAATATTTACTGCATTCTTGTAGTCACCCATGAAGTCTTTATTTTATTATTTCATTTTTTTATAGATAGAATCTTGCTCTGTTACCCAGGCTGGAATGCAGAGGTGTGATCACAGCTCACTGCAGCCTTGAACTCTTGGGCTCAAGCAATTCTCCTGATTCAGCCTCCCAAAGAGCTGGGACTACAGGCATGTGCACCATGCCCAGCTAATTTTTAATTTCTAATTTTTTTTTTTTGGTAGAGATGGGGTCTTGCTATGTTTCCAAGGCTGGTTTCAAACTCTTGGTCACCATATCTTAATGGATGGCAGTCACTATTTTTTTTCCATGAAAATAACTGTGCTCAGTAGTTTAAATTTACAGGCATTAAAATGCTGGTAAGAGAAATAAGCATAGAGATCTTTTTCAAGCTTTCCATTGTTTGTAGCTTTTAAGTAGTCAGTACAGGATAACACATCACCAGCTAAATGATAAGGAACACCAGCTAAAATGGATTAAAACATCATTTTATTCTGAGCTGTAAATTTCTTGATTGAAAAAAATTATTTTCAGTGACCTAATTTCCTATGTATATATATCAAATGACATCTGAATCAAGATAAAGCCTTAACCTTTTCCCATTTCCTGTTGTAAAACTGCCTGAATCTGACATCTCTTTAAGTGGAGTTGAAATTGTTTTCACTTGTGATGTCAGAATTCGGATAATGCCCAAATTGATGCTTAGTGATATTTATCTTAAAGACCTCATTTTCTAAGATGTTTCCTTTTCTTTTAAAGCAGACTAGAATTCCATTTTTGGATTTCCCTGGAGTTTAGAATAGTCACTTATTACAATATTCCCTACTGATTATTTGAATCTCACATTACTGGTGACTAAATTTCAAACAAGAGGTGACTGCGCTGCAAGCCTTCAGCCTGACAAATCATCTTAGCTCAAAGGCTGAAGAAGTCAAAGGTGATGACAGTGTCCGTGTTCCTTCCTGCCTGACTCTTTCATTGAGTACTTAGACCCCCACCTGTTTCTCACCATTCCCGCAACACAGGCTCTACAGCACATGGTCTCGAACTATTTTCTCAAACACATGTCATGGCCCATCGCGATCATGTCCATTTACTAATTCTTCATTCAAACAATTATAGTGAGCATCTATTGTGTGCCAGGTATCATCCTAAGTGAAAGCAGTGAAAAATTAGTCAAGAGTTTTGGCTCTCATGAAAACAGGTGTTAGGAAAGTAAAACAAAAAGAAGATAATTTGGGGTTGCAGTAAGTATAATAGAAAAATATACCAAATAAAATAAAATGGTGATGTAATGAAAAAAAGGAGATGCAAATCAGGTGCAGTGGCACATGCCTGTCATCCCAGATACTTTGGAGGCTGAGGCATGAAGAGATTGCTTGAGTCCAGGAGTTCAAGGCCAGTGTGGGCAACATACCCAACTCTAAAATATTAAGGGACTGTAGGACAAGAGTTCATTTTATACTGAATGACCAGGGAAGGCCTGTCTGAGATGCGGAGAAAGGAAAAAGGTTTTGGCAAGAACCTTCCAGGCCAAGAGAAATTTGGGCATAAAAGGCCCTAAAGGATTTGTATTAAAATGAAAATGCCAATGTGGCTAAAATCTAAAAACAAAGAGAAAAATAATTCAAGGTGAGGGAGAAAAGAGCCAGTTCTAATGGACGTTGGTAAAGGTGTTTGATGGGCTACACTTGGAGGTTTTAAACAGGGCAGCGATGGGGTCTGGATAATTGTTCCCATTGTGCCGAGAATGAGTGGTGGGTGGTAAACGGAGAGACAGGGACTCTAGCTGGGAGGCAAGGCAGGTGTGCTGGTAAGAGATGACAAGTGTTTTAGAACAGGGTGACCATAGTGGAGGGGAAGGAGGGTGAACTGGCCAGGGAGGTGCTGTGGGCTGGAGGTGACAGGACTTGTGGGTGGTAAGTTGTAAGGATGAAGAAGAAAGGAAAAAATCAGTGATGGCTCCATATTTTTGACAAATGGGTGATTGGAAATAAGTAGCCTGAGGGAGGTCAGGCACAGTGGCTCATGCCTGTAATCCCAGCACTTTGGGAGGCCAAGGCGGGTGAATCATGAGGGCAGGAGTTTGAGACCAGCCTGGTCAACATGGTGAAACCATATCTCTACTAAAAATGTAATAAATTAGTTGGGTGTGGTGACAGGAGCCTGTAATCTCAGCTTTTTGGGAGACTGAGGCAGAAGAACCGCTTGAACCTGGGAGAAGGATGTTCCAGCGAGCCAAGACTGTGCCACTGCACTCCAGCCAAGGCGACAGTGCGAGATTCCATCTCTAAATAAATAAATAAGCAGCCTAAGGGAAGGATCTTCTGAATAGAAATCAGGCATGTTGCTTGCCATGAAGTCTGCGAATACTTACTAGTCATTTGGATGCAAACATTAAGTAGGATGTTTGATTTACACATCCAGGAGCTGAGGGTATAAAATTAGGAATCATTGGGCTTTATTGGTGTTTAAAGTCAGAGTGTTGGATGAGATTTCTTCAGACCAGAGTGTAAAGGAATAATTACAGAACTCAAAAAATGTTTACAAAATCAGAGGGTTAGAATATGAAACAAAGAAAAATTCTGGAAATTAAAGTACTTCAAAAGCAAAAGTGCTCCATAATAAACCTAGAGGAAGGCAGCTAAAGCAGCGTATCTCTAGAACAGTATTACTTACTGTTGTCTCAGGAAGAAATAATAATTAATTATAAATAATTCGAGAAACAGAAAAAGTTAATGTGAAAAAGCTTCTCATGCAGAAAATCTTCAGGTTATTTGTAGAACTTACCAGTAAGTAGAACTTATTGGTAAGTTCTACAAATAATTTTGAATTTTACATTGCCTTGAGATACAGTTTTTATTATTATTTAGGTATGCAAAGTCAACAGATTAGGAGGCAACTGCCGTTGAACAGATAGTTTGTTACTCAAAGATCTCAAGAGGAGGGGGCATGCCACACTGTTGGGGGCCACACAGGGAAGCACAGGGGTTGGTCAGAAGGCAGAGGAAGAGGTGGAAATCTTCAGCAAGAACCTTTTACGGCTTTTATTAAAAGGAATGTGTGAGGCAGGGTAAACAGGTTTAGAACTGGCTAGTTTGAATAATTTCAGTGGGCTCTGGAGCATAGGAGCTGTCCCTACTTGTTGGGTGCTTAGCTCTGGGGTGATCAGGGTAGGTGGATAGTGACCTAGAGTGTGCATGAAAGGCAGTGGTTGGGGTTATGGGCTCTGGATTCATTGGTTTGCATTTGAAAGGCAATCTTATGGGTGCCTTGTTTACTATCTCTAGGAAGAGACAAATAAGGGGAGGAGCAGTCCCTCCAGGCTTAGCAAAGCCTGGATTTCAAAACATCAAGACACAGAAAATGAGAGACATGGTTAATATGTATGTATATATGTATATATATATATATATACATACATACATACACACTATTCCAGAGAACTGGAAAAGTTAGCTATTGTAAACTTGATACTAAATCTGACAAGAATGAGAAAGGAAAGTTTCATCCTAAATTTGCTCATGAATGTAGATGCTAAAATCTTACATATCACCTGTGAATAATAAAAGTTATGTTTTTTTGGTAATAATTTTTATTTATTTAATTTTCTTTGCACTTTTCTAGCACTTGCTAGAACATCCACTATAATGTTGACAGAAGTCATAATGCACCTGAATCTTTTTGCCAATTTCCCAAGAAAAGCTTTCAATGTTTTACCATGAAGCACAACATTTACTATAGTTTTTTTTTATAGATTAAGAAGGGCTCTTACTATTCCCAGTTGGTTAAAGTCTTTTTTTATTGTTTTAATGTGAATGAACATTGAATTTTATCTAATTGTTTTTCTGCATCTATAATAATCATATAGTAAAGTAATAGAGATATCTATAGATATATAGACATATATATACATTGATCTCCTAATATTATTCCAAGTTTGCATTCCTAGGTTAAACTCAAATTTATCATAGTGTAATTTCTTTTTCTATATGTTACTAGATTCAGTTTGCAAATAATTTGCTCAGAATTTTGTAATCTAAGAAATGAATTTGGTTTAATTCTTCATCTTGCAGATTTTAGTGTCAAGGTCTAGCTGAGTTTTATCTAATCTCTAGGGGGTTCTTGTAGCATTGATATTATTTCTTCTTCACATTTAAAAAAGCTTACAGGGGAAGTCATTTGAACCTGAAGTTTTCTTTGTGGGAAAATTTATATTTTTATTTATGTTACATTGACAGATTCAATTTCCAAGATAAATATGGAGCTATTTATATTTTCTCTTTCTTCTTGTGTCAGTTTTGGTAAGATGTGATTGCCAAGAAATGTGTTCATTTCATCTAACTTGTCACATTTAGTGGCATAAAGTTTCTCATAATATCTTTTTACCAAATTTGAAGTTCAATTTCCTGGAGGATGAGAGGCAAGAACTGTCTGTTTCAGGCATGGGGACCATCACATGCAAAGGCCTGGTGGTAAAAGGAAGTGGGGCATTTGGGGAACTCAAATCTATTAATTAGAAAGTGATGACAAATAACAACAATGAAAGTCATTGTTCTTGCCCCCAAATAACTTACAGCCTTTTTACATTGAGGCAATGCTTATGCTCATTCAAATTTCAAGAGAACAAATATGTGACTGAATTTATGCCAAGGTTTATATGGTGGACTTAAATTGTATACATCAATGACAAAAGAAATGCAAATTAAAGAGGATAAATTAGTAACATTTTTTAGTGGTTTAAAATTGAATATGTTTTATGGATTTTTAGGTCAAATATATCCCTTGCACAAAATAAGTATGTCTACCTCAAGGAAATTTGATATAAATTCACACACTGTATTAGTCCATTCTCACATTGCTAATAAAGATATACCTGAGACTGGCTTATTTATAAAGCAAAAAGATTTGCTTAACTCAGAGTTCAGTATGGCTGCGGAGGCCTCAGGAAACTTTTAATCACTGCAGAAGGGGAAGCAAATGGGTTTCTTCACATGGCAGCAGGAAGGAGAAGAATGAGAATAGGTGACTGAGGAAGCCCCTTATAAAACCATCACTCACTATCACGAGAACTCACTATCATGAGAACAACGTGGGAGTTATTGCCCCATGATTCAATTACCTCCCACAGGGTCCCTCCAAGGACATGTGGGGATTATGGGAACTACAATTCAAGATGAGATTTGGGTGGGGACACAGCCCAACCATATCACACACTCTAAGAAGCATTTGACTGTATGTGTATGTCACTCCTCGGCATGTTTTCCTTTTGGCCAATAGAGTCCTGGAATCTTTCCTATTTTTTCAAAACATGTCTTTCTCTTCTGAATACTAACTTAATAGTTTTTTTGGTGCAGTAAAACTCAAAACAACTTTAACCTGTATCTTTGCTATAAATCAATAAATTTATTACACAAATATTTTTGGTGTAATATTCATGTAAACACAAATATTGGTGTTTTAGAAATGAATAAGAGTTACTCAATTGTGCCAGTGTGAGGATACAAGTAATCTAATTAATAACATGCATTTATCTAAACTGGCCAGCTGAAAGGAAATGATCTATGTTACAAAATAAGTTAGTCTTAGTGTTCTGAGCATTGAGTCTCATATCTGGCTTTTACATGTAGGACTAAAATAGCAAGTTTAACATGGTTATTTAACTTGTAGTTTTAAAAATTTTATTTTTAAATTGACAAATAGTGAATTGTACATATTTATGGGGTACATAGTGATGTTTTGATACATATACTGTATCGGGATCAGATCAGATTAATTAACATATCCATCATCTCAAACATTTATCACTTATAAATTTTTTTAATCATAGGAAGCTAAGCATAACAGTCTGACTTTGCCTTAAATGATGACAAAGTACATGAATATTCCTGAGCCTGTGTTAACCTGCAAACCTGGACAGACATGAGTGCAGTCCCCATTGCTGGGTTTCTTGCAGAGCATCAGTATAGTCAGAAATAAACAAAGAAAAGAAGGTAATGAGAGTAGTGAATTCCTTTTGTGAAGTAGATTCTGTTTAATAAGTAAGGATGATCTCAGACAAAAGTTAGAAGGAGGCCATTAAACTCCTGTTGGTTAAACAACCATTATCCTAGAGTAAACAATCATTCCAGAATGAAAGCAAAATAAGAGAAGATTTTAAACAAATACTAGATGAATTTACTGCTCACTGAAATAACTCTAATAAGTGTATTATACTTAGGGAGAAGAAACACAGTAGGAAAGGGGAATGCAGGGGAAACTGTAGATGAGGCTGGAAAAGGACAGCCAGATTGTTAAGAGCCATCCCATTTGGGATTTCAACTTGATCTTTATAGCAAACGCTATAGAATGTATTTAAATTTGGGAGAGTCAGTCGCACTACTCACTAAATAATGATTGCCAGGCGTGAGATGAGGAGGAAGAAAGACTGGTTAAGGGGATGTGAATTTTGGCCATGCAGGAAATGATGATGACATCTCCCAGGCAGTGGAAATCAGTTCTAGAGGTGTGGGGACAGATCCAGAGGGTTTACAGATATTGTCAGGGTGACTGGATAAGAGGGTTGAGGCTATGGAGGGTGAAGATGACTCAAGTCTTTCCCTTGAGTTCTTGACGATAGCGTTTACTGGATTGAGAAGAAGGATTCAGAAGACGTGGTTCAATTTTGAATACATTGAATTTCAGAGGCTTGGGAGACAGGTAAGCAGAGATGGGCTTCACAAAACCCCCAAAAGTTGGTGTTGTTAGAGGATTTAGAATGTTTCAGTCTGATGGTTGTATGGTGATATCTCTCTTTCTTCTTTAAATTATATTCTTCCAACTACTAGTGAGGTTCACAACTTTTCATTTGCTTATCAACCACTCTGGTTTGCTCTTCTGTCAATTGCCTGTGAACTGCCTTTGCCAGATGCTGTAGATTGTTTATTAAACACTTTTCTCCTTTAATTTTTGTGAAAAGTGACCCAATTTAGTTAAAATGTGAGGAGACAATGTGCTAAGAAAGGAAGACAGGTCTTCCGCATTGTGGATGAGCAATGGTTGATGGTCATCAGACCTATCTTTATTTTATTTTTTAATCAACAAATAATAATTGTACATATCCATGAGGCACATAGTGACGTTTCAACGTATATCATGTATAATTATCACATCAAGGTAATTAGCATATCCATAATCTCAAACAGTTATCATTGCTTTGTGTTGGGAACATTCAATATCCTCCTAGTTATTTGAAACTACTGTATATATTATTGTCAACTATAGTCATCCTACAGGGGTATAGGACACTAGAACATATTTCTCCTATCTAGCTGTAATTTTGTGTCCTTCAACAAATCTTTCCCTATTCCTTCTTTCCCCAGACCCATTTCTGACCAAGAAGACCTAAAACAAAGTCTCTTTTGTAGCTATTTGTGTTGCTTATGTCTTCTCCAGTATTTGGCTTATAAATTCCACTCTATTTACAAAGAGATTTCAAATATTAATGTAGCAAAAAATGTGTCACTCTTTTCTTTATTATGTGTTATTTCTTTGCCTTGGTTTAGAAATGATTCCCTGCCTTGGAGTTCTAAAACAAATCTCTATTTTTCTTCCATAAATGTTAAATTTAGAAAACCTTTTCAAATTCATCTGGAATTTATTTATTTTGTAATTGGAATGAAGCAAAGTTGTTTTTTTTCCAAATAGTCAGTTAACCCAGACCATTTTTTGAATAGTTTATTCTTTGCCTATTGGTTGATATTATTTTCTGTCATATGTGAGATGCCCAAGTGTATGTTGGCCTATTGTTAGTCTCTCTAATCAGTTCATCTGGGCTATTTCTTTACCTCTATTTCTTTGATCTAGTAAGTTGTAGGTTCTCTTGAATTTTCTAAGTAAAGAATCATATAGTCTACAAATAGGGACAATTTTATTTCTTTCTCTCTAATGATTATATCAGTTATTTCTTTGCCATGCCCTATCATCCTGGCTAGGATCTCTGGAACAATGTTATTTATTTATTTATTTTTTAAATAGAGACAAGATCTCTCTATGTTACCCAGTCTGGTCTCGAACTCATGAGCAAGTGGTTTTCCCATCTTCGCCTTCTGGAGCAGTGTTAAATAGAAGCAACTAGAGTAGGCATTCTCATTATGTTTATGACTTGCTTTGTTCCCTTTAGGAGAATGTTTCTAATTCTTGACTATTTAAGTAACTTGGATAGATTCCATCTATCATATTAAGTGAATTCCTTGCACTCTTAACTTGTTTAGGATACTTGTTTTGTTACCTTGCATAACGCTGCATTTTGCCTTTGTGCTTTTTTGCATCTATGGTAGTGATCATATAGCTTTTCTCCTGTAATGGGCTATGAATTATAGTTGGAGATTTTTCTAATGTTAACCTAATCTTTTATTGCTGGGATAAATCTATGTGGCCATCATGTATTTATTTGTCTTCTGGATTTTTGTTACCAACGGTTTATTTAGGGTTTTTGCATTTGTAATCATAATATAGATAATTAGTCTATTGTATATTTTTCTTTTAATATCCTTGTTTTGGTTCCTAGGTTGTATCAGCCTCATACATTGAGGTAGGGAGCTTTCCCTGGAATAATCTGTGTAAAAGAGAACAGTTTGTGAAACATACCTGTAACGTTATTTGGTTCTTCACACTGTCTTTAGTGTTAGGACAGGAAGGGCCGCAGAGCCTGCTGTATTGTCGGTGGAGGCTTGGTCCTCAATTCACAACTGATCTTCTGTCTTTGAAGTATAGGCTGGGCTATGAGGATCCTATATTTCACCTTTTTGGAAATGCTTTGGGCCTTGGGCTCCATTGTCCCATCAAGGCCCAATCAAACACAGACTTAAGACCATCTCATTGTTCTGGTTGAAGGAATTTCAAGAAACCCAGCAACTAAAGTGAGAGGTAACCTAAAAAGAGTACATGGGCATAAGAGATTTTAATGTCTATTTTCTACCCATCCCAGTAGGAAACTGGAAGCTCCTACCATAGTTAGAACATATAATTAACCTGCTGAATAAAACCTTGTCTTCATTTCTTCCTAGGTTTCCATTTTGCAGAAAATTTTGGGAAAAAAATCCAATTTTCAGAGACTTTAAAAAAGCCAAGTAACATATCTAATTTTTATCTTGGGAAAAAATGTCTCTATCAGAATTCAAGCTCCTCAAGGGCATCAGCCCCGTGTATTCCTCTTTAAATTCCTAGCATCGAGCACAGTGTCTGGCATGGCACAGGTACCTAGCAAGCGACTGTGCACTTAAGGATGTTTGTTGTCCAAATTACTTACAACATCAGTGTCAAAATCAGGCAAGGAGTGAGTATCCTAATTTTAAGGGAGAAAACTAATTTTATTTCTATCTGAAACTAAAAGTTCTTAAACAAACAAACAAAATGATGGAAAACTAAGGAGTTTGAGAACATTTGCTGGGATAAATATATGTGGCCTATTATTAGTTAATACCTATTATTAGTTAATACCTATTATTTTATCACGTATGTAGTATGTAAGTTTCTAATATTAAATGCTCTTTGCTTGAGTTCACTGCCTGCATTTCTTATCTTGGCCTTTTGGTGTCATTCTGAGATTAATCTGAAAAGCATATTAAGCAAGGGTGAAATTATTTCCCTGGCTTTGGGTCTTTCTTCCATCTCTGATTTGAAGTGAAGTTTATTATGCCCACAGTAAAGCTTATATAGCTAACTTTTTCAATTTCATCCTAACTTTGTGCTTTATGTGATTGGGAAACTTTATGTATATAGAGAACCAGTGACAGTAAAATAAGCCCTTATTTTTATGGGTAGTCTAGAAAGAGCTTTTTCTGAAATACTTTTTATTAACATATATGAGAACTTTTAGTCAAAGCAAAACCTATATTCTTAAACTATACCGGGGTCTGATTTGTTTTCAATGATCTGTGAAATAGAAGTGTCTGCTTTCCGTGGGGCTGCAGTGAGATGATGAACTTCCTAATGCTCCCTCTTTCTGTTCTGCACATGGTCTAGTCACCTATGAACAAATACAAAAATGCTTTGGATTTCAAGTTTATCGCCAGTCCCAGGGCCAGATGTGTTTGCTCTTCCCCTTCAACGTGCAACAGATTACATATCTCAAGAACTTTCCTCTTTTCCATCATTAATTATATTTTTCCTTCATTCATCATTTTAAAGCATATGCTTAACAAAATAGACTTTTTTGTGCTGTAATAAATAAGTGAATAAACAAGTAAAACATAAATGTTGACCCATAGTATCACAAGTGAGAAGTATAAGTTATGAACTCATTGTATTTGGCTGTTATTATGTATGCTGTGTATATATATGCATTACTGGAAGTTCACTGTTATTATATGTGTATATATATGCCCTGGAAGTTCACAATTCCTCATTCCCGAGGGCTGCATTTATTCCTGGGAAAAGGAGCTGTACTAGTTTCCCGAATCTTTAAATAACACTATCTGAGATAATCATTGTATTAACTCTATTGCCCATGGTATGTCTGCCACTTGCTGGGGACTTGAGTGGTTCAACTTCAAGTTTTGTGGCTAGAAAAACACAGAAGATCCATTTCTCAGAATATTCCACTTTAATTCAGATGCTATCTGAACAGTATAATAAAGTTTTAAAATAAACTTTAAAATAAAAGTTTATTTTAAAAATTTAAAATAAAGTTTTCTTTTAATGTAAACCAAATTAAAATTTCATCCTGTAGTTGGCCGCTTTCCATGATGTGAGGTCAATGGGGTTAGCTAATAACTGATGTGTCTGAGATCTTCCCCATGCTTATAAGCCAATGGGTTGGCCTGCCACATGCCATGGATGCTGGCAGATGATATGAGGCGATTATATCAGAGACAAAGGCCTCTCTTTCAGCACAGCAAGCAGCATGAGCACCACTGTGTTCGTTCTCCTTGCCCGCTAGTCCCATGGGCATGGTTCAGTGAGGCCTAGATTTTGCCTACACAGTAAGTGGGTTGGAACCCTGTACTTAGGGAACCCAAATCTTATAAAATAGGCAGTAAGCATACCTTCTCTTCACTCCAGAGAGAGGTGTTATCTCTGTAGTCCAAGGCTGTTTTTCTATACAGACATCATTAACAAGGTAGTCCAGAACAAAGGCTGGCCAGTGACTCATTTGTAAGGTGAGTCATTGAAGAACAGGGTAGACTACGCTTTCAGAGCTGTCCCGTCCTGAGGGGAGAAAGCTGAATATTTATCCTCCAAGTCCCACTCATTCTGAGCTGAGAGCTGCTCAGAGACATTAACTTTCTAGCACCTCCAGCCTCCCAGTGGTACACTGTAAGGGTGAACTCCATGAGGGAGGAGGCTGGGAGTTGTCTGTGTGTATAGCAGGTAAAGAGTATCATGTCTGAGTTTGATATGGACAGTGAGTGCCTGGGGACACTGCAACACTGATGCTGTCTTCCATACTCCTCAGTTTTAGTTTCCTCCCCTCTGTTGCAATAGGAGAAGGACATGAGATTTGGGAGGAGCCAGGGATGGAACGATAGGGTTTGCATTTGTGTCCCTGCCCAAATCTTATGGCAAACTATAATACCCCATGCTGGAGGTGGGTGCCTGGTGGGAGGTGATTAAATCATGGGAGCCGTTTCTCATGGTTTAGCACCATCTTCTTGGTGCTGTTCTTGTGATACTGAGTGTGTGAGTTATCAGGAGATATGGTTGTTTAAAAGTGTGTATCCCCCTCCTCTCTCTTCTTCCTACTCTGGCCATGCAAAGTGCCTTGTTTCCCCTGTGCTGTCCGCCATTGTTGTAAGTTTCCTGAGGCCTGCCAAGAAGCAGAAGCTTCTATGCTTCCTGTACAGCCTGCAGAACCGTGAGCCAGTTAAACCTCTTTTATTTACGAATTACCCAGTCTCAGGTATTTCTTCATAGCAGTTTGAGAACAAACTAACATTACTGTCCCAATATCACGCATATCTTTTTCCCTTTAAATCCATTGTTGAGTTGTTTGGTCTATTAAAAATGCCCATAGACCTTATATAGCCTGTGCGATATTTTCAGATTTTTTTCTTGTCATTCCTCTTAACCAGCTCATTGTTCAGCTGCATACCTGTAAGGGGCAGGGGGAAGGAGCAAAATACCAAATTCAAAGAAGTCGACTTAGCTATTTATTAACATCTTTGAAAATATTAAGAAAAAGTGGGAACTAATTGCTCACATTTGTGTTTTAAAATAACCATGTCTTTTGTTCCTGATCTCTGTGACCTAAGCCTTGGAAAATCAAGAGTTGGTCCTCAATGAAAGAGTGTGTCAACAATTATTTTAATAACAAATTGAGGAAATGCAGGCACAAGTCTTTCATCACCTTTTCACCACAGTTTGATGTATTTGCTCCCTCTCTGACAGCCCCTTCACTTTCAAGCTCTCCAACTGCTTTAGACTCCAGGGTGAAAAATGAAACTTAGTTCCTGCTTTTAAGAAAATGAGACAAGGCACATGACATATTGACAGGTGCATTTCCTGGGAGCATAAAAGTATTGAGGATTTTGAGGAAAAAAAAAAGTGTACTCTTGGGCAGTGAGAAATCCACTAACTCAGAATGCGGGATAAATTTAAAATGCTGGTGAAGTGCATTGATGTATTAGAGCTTGAAGTGGGGGGAAGTATTTGCCAAGCAAATTAAAAGTATAAACGGGAAATTTTTAGTCTTCATAAGGCTGGGGGCCAACAAAGGTTTCTAAACACATGTAAGACCATTTTGTATTTAAATGCTTCTGTGAATCAGTGAGTGTTCTAAGTCCTAATGACTTACAAAAATCTATTATTGAAACCCTTAGAAAATTATCCAAGACATTCTACTTTTTCCCTTCCTGAGGCCCTGTCATCCTTGTTTCCATATGAACTTGAAATTAAGCTGAATTTTATAAAAATGTTTCTCTACTTCAGACTTTTCCAAAACTTTCTGCCCAATTAGGGGAAATTAATGAGGTTTACTGCACTTGGTGCTGAGGATTCGTCACCAGCAGACAGTCAGACTTTGTTTCTCCCAAGTTAGTGTTTGAAAGCAGAGAGTTGTTTTCTTAACTTTCCCAAAGTTTAGGAAAACACAATTCTGAAAAGATTGTTTCTTATTATTCCAAGTGTCCGCCACCTTCTGTCTTTTAGTTTGCTTTCTTTGTGCTTTCCTGATGTGCTCTGAGTCTTCCACCTATAAACCAAAAATAAATTTTGAAATCCCCTCAACTGATTGAATGGACCTTCTCTTGGCCAAGGGGACTCCTTGAAAACTGAGTTCTCATCCATGAGGGAATAGGAGGTTGGACATGCCTCATTATACTTCTATGAAGGTTAGTATTGAGGGTCAATTTGATTGGATTAAAGGATGTAAAGTATTGATCCTGGTTGTGTCTGTGAGGGTGTTGTCAAAGGAGATTAACATTTGAGTAAGTGGACTGGGAAAAGCAACCCACCCTCAATCTGGGTAGGAATCACCTAATCAGCTACCAGTGCAGCCAGAATAAAAGGAGCCAGAAGAACATGGAAGGTCAAGACTGGCTGAGTCTTCCTGCCTTCATCTTTCACCCATGCTGGATGCTTCCTGCCTTTGAACACCAGACTCCAAGTTCTTCAACATTGGAGCTCTTGAACCTTCAACAACAGATTGAAGGTTGCACTGTTGGCTTTCCTACTTTTGAGGTTTTGGGACTCAGACAGGCTTCCTTGCTCCTCAGCTTGCAGATGACTTATTGTGGGACCTTACCTTGTGATCGTGTGAGGCAATACTCCTTAATAAACTCCCCTTTATGTATACATCTATCCTATTATTTCTGTCCCTCTAGAGAACCCTAATACAACCCCCTCCCTCACCACCATGAGGCTTTCTTCCCTAAGGGCTAAACAGAGACAAGCCCTTTCAAAAGACTCCACCACTGGCATCAAGCAACTGTGACGCTCCTTCTTTTATGCTGATAAGAAACCACCAACCATAAAATGATTCTGGATAGTCTATAAAGAATGTGCAGTAAGGGTTTGTATGTCCTCTGCTTCATGTTTAGACTTCAAAGGACTGAAAACTCCATCCTCAGATCATGCTAGTACCACCATTTTTTGTTCCTTGGACACACGGAGAGGCAGGAAGCTCAATTGCACATCCACATGTATCTCTTCTCATAAATATTCATATCTCCTCCTGTAGCTTATTGAATATGTATATCCAGCCACCCTACTCAGAATAAATTCCTGTTCTTTTTGCTTCTCCCTAGAAGTGCTTGTTTCTGGCTTCTGACCAGAGGTTCTAAAAAATATGACATTTGAGGAGAATATTAAGAAAGGAGCCAATTTACACCACATATTGAGTGTTTTCTTGTAGTACTTACAATATCAAAATATTTGGACCTGGAGTAACAGCAGACATATGGATTGAACAGAATGTTCCAGAAATAGCTCAAAATTTGTAGGGAACCCATGCATTCATGAATAAATAAAAGATAATTCAATAAATTATGTTGATCCAACTTACTACCTATGTGGATTAAAAATCCCTCTCTACCAAAAAAATTTCAGGTGGACCAAAGAGTTAACCATAAAAACCATTATATTACTAGAAATATATATACAGTCAGCTCTTCATATCTATAGGTTTTACATGTGTGGATTCAACCAACCTTGGATCAAAAATGTCTGGGAAATAAAAAACTGTGTGTACTGAACAGGAACAGACATTTTTCTTGAGTTTATTCCCTAAACAATACAATGTAACAATGATTTACATAGTATTTACATTGTATGAGGTATTATAAATAATGTAGGGATAATTTAAAGTGTAGAGAAGGATTGAGTAGGTTATATGCAGATACGATGCTTTTTTTTTTTTTTTTTTAAATTCAGGGACTTGAGCATCCACTGTTTTGGTTTCTGTGGGAGGTCCTGGACCAAAGCCCTCGAGGGAGACTGAGGGAAAGACTGTATATATTTTTGGAAAAGTTGAGAAGTTTGTAAACATGACATAACAAATCAGAGGTGAAATAATGGGAAAGATTGGTGATTTTTACTTAAAAGTGGAAAATTTCTGCATAAAAAAATCAAAATAAGTAAAACCAAAAGGCAAATGGTGAACCAAAACTTGTTCAAAGACATTGGACAAAGAGTGAATTTCACTGACATGTAAAATATTTACAGATCCATTTAAAATAAAAAAGCAAATAACTCATAGGGAGAATTAAGTAAATAAACAAAAACTGTTCAACACTTCTCAATGTTAAGAAATTCAAATTAAGACAAGCTGCCATTTTTTCTAATCTGTCAAATGGCCAGCGACAAAAATTTATTTAAAGTTGGCCGGTCATGGTGCTTGTGTGTCCATCGGTTCGACGGGAGTGTTAGAACATCCGCTGTGTGGGACAGCAACAAACCACGTGCCCTCTCTCAGGAAGCACCCCACACCCACGTTCAGCCTCTTAGGTAAAGTGGCATCTTGAAAGATGCCAACAATACCATTTCTTGTAATAACAGACACGTGGTTGAAACAGCCTAAGTGTCCATAGGTGAAAGGAGGAGGAAGGTTGTTTAAATAAATTACGACAAACCCCAGATAATGAGGGAGGGAGAACTATGTGCCCTGGTGTTGGAGAGACTGTTCAGCTATCGTGCCTAAGTGGGGCCCAGTACAGGGAGGCATCTGCAATATAGTCTCTTAGGCGAAAAGTTCCAAAGATCTGTCTTTGATGGTTATTACTGGGATGGAGCTGGGGTCTGGGGTAGGGCAGGATGCTTGACTTTATTTCTGTCTCAGTCGGATTTCAATTGCAGGTGGCAGAATTACTCTAGCTGTTTTAACCAGAAATTGATTTATGACAGTTATTTCTTCTATAACGTAATATATATGTTCCTGAAAAATCTTGTGCTCTTCAAAATTATTAACACAGTCATACAGGTTTATTGCAGATCACCAAAACCTATGTAACTTTGCACACAGTATTCGTAAACATAATGCTTGTAACTTTGGGGACAGTTGGGTAATTGAGGCATGAACTGGGTATGATTGGACTTAGCCTCAATAATATTAAAAATGAAAATTTAAAAAAAAGTGAAATGCTGGCAGGTGGATTGATAAAATGCAGAAGGAAGCTCTTAGCACAAGAGAAAGAGCAAATGGCCCCTTGCAAGAGCCTTCAAGGTTAGGGGTGCCTCTGCTGTAGGTGATCAGTTTTAATTTTCCTGAGACAGAACTAGGAAGTATTTTGTAGCCAAGCTAAAGATTTTTCCTTTCCAACTTCTTTTGATAAGAAACATGTATGAACCAACATACTTGTCATGTTAAAGGGGTTAAAGGGGCATCACCTTCTAACTCCTAATTCTACATGAACTATCTTAGAACCTTTGAAAGGTGCATTGTAGTACAACAGACGTTAGAAAGGATGATGAATGAGGAACCTACACAATCATTAGAAGGCCTGGCTGGCTCCCAGGAAGCCTCCAAGAACAAGTCTGGACACTGGTCCTCTAGAGGAGCCACTACCCTGGGCAGGATGGGAGTGGGAAGCCACCAAGGAAATTGCTGAGTTAAAATACAAACCATCAATGAATCAGAAAATAAGACTGAGTAATGGATGAATATAAGGTGGATACATGATAAAGCAAATCTAACACAATGTTAGCAATTGTAGAATCTGGGTGGTAGATATATGTACATTCACTATATAATACTGTCAACTATTCTGCATGCTCCAAAGTATTTTTTATTTCTGGTTAAAAAAAAAAAACAAAGTAAACCAAACCAGACTTGTAGCTTTGCTCTGTAGCTGCTGCTGCTCTAACTGCCCCTAGGCAGACATGAGGCTGGGAACTGGACACTGGGGTGGTATTTTGGCCTTGCCATGGGTCCAGCTGCCCTGGTCATTAGCATGGGAGAGGAGCTGCAGGAGATCCCTCCTGCCTTCTAGTTCATGGAAAGACGGCCTCCACCTCTGCCCATTTGCTTCTCCTTTGCAAATCTTGTGTGAATTTATCTAGTTTGAAGAAGCCAGTTTGACTCCTGTGTTTGTGCAATGAAATACTGCTCATTAAAAAGTAATTAAATGATTGATACACACAAAATGGGTGAAGATCAAACTGGCTCCTTCCCCTTGATTCAAGGGAATCTGAGAAATGTGGTTCTCAGTTTCCCAGCATCTGCAGTTTGGGGGCACACGAGAGCATGGCCGTAAGGAATGCCAACCGTCGATTCTCTGCATCTAACACAATCTGATTCTCTTTTGGGACTGTTTTCTTTTCTATGATTTTTATAAATAGAGTATAATTTACACACTTTAATGCCCAAAGTTTAATAAGTTTTGATAAACGTATATACCTGCATAATCACCATATCAGTGAGAGCATAGAGCATTTCCATAATCTCAGAAGCCCCATTGTGCCACCCTTAGCAGAAACCACTGTTGTTTTCTAGCCTTGTAACTTAGCTTTGCTTACTCTCCAGCCCAGAGAAATGAAAATTAAAAAATGTCCACTAAAAATACGTGTACCAGGATGTTAATAGCAGCATTCTTTATAATAGTTTCAAACTGGAAATAATCTAAATGCTTATCAACAGGAGAATCAATAATTACACTGTGGTATGTTTGCACAGTGGAATACTGTTCATTAAAAAGGATTTAAGCTATTGATACACACAACATGGGTGAAGATCGAGTACAATGTAAGTTAATTTTATAATTAGTAAAAGAAGTTTTAGTACATTTTAATTCTGGGGTAGCTTTCACTTTTGCTTTATGCATTTCTTTAATGGTTAAGTTATAATAATTACTAATTTTAAAAGTTTAAATGCAACATGCAGTAAGCATTGTGATTAATGTTAGGCTATTTAGTAATATTAATATTATAAAATGTTTTAATTATATCTATATTTAAAACAATATAAATAATTTATAATTTATAATATATTAAAATATTATTTATATTTTAAATAGAAAAGTAAAATCATAGATTATTTATTTTGAAGTAAAAGGGATCGGAATATGTCACCCCAAAATATGATGCTTCGGCATATTAATTATTTTGAGCTGAAAGCAATTAAGAAAAGCAGATGTAGGAAGGGCTATCTGCCCCCTACTTTTCTGCCTAAAAGGAAGGCATAATTTTCTTGTGAGAAAGGTGTTCTCCTAATAACCAGGAAGAAGAGAATAGTTGTATCATTAGAGATGGGGAGATGATATCAAGATAAATTTGCACAACTAAACTTTCCTAAAATAACCCTTCTGTTCCATTGGTTTCTCTGATATATTTTCTAGTCACTTTCCCATAATTTACTGTCCCAAATGTCTTAATCTCTTCTTCATTCCAGTATCCTTAGAGTATGAGCAATGCCCACGCTTCCACTCATGCTCACAAGACAGCTGCCTCTGCTCCAACCATTATGTCCTCACATGACAGTGTTCCAGCCAGAAGGAGGAGCTGCCACAGAAGGGCTTTCTCTTCCACAAGTCTCCTCCGTCAGGGAGGAAAACTTTCCCAGAAGTAAAGAACGGGCTTTTTTGATCTCTTTGGTCAGAAGAGAGTCACATAGCAACCACTAAACCAGTCACTAGTTAAGACAATTGGGGTTTTCATGATTTTCTTAGAACAAATAATTCATCCAGAATGACATGTTACTGCCTAAATAAAATTAGGGTTCTGTAGGCCAGGAAGTGGCTGCTCCGAGATATTTCCAAAGTCTATATAGATCAGAATCTGGGGTTATTTCAGTAATATCCTGCCTCGTCAGTGCTTAAAGTGTGAGCGTTTAATCCCGAGGAAATATAGCAGAGAGAAAGGTGAATTCTGGCTTTAAATCCTTGAGCAAGTAACTTTACGTTTCTGAAAGTCAGTTTTCTTATCTATAAAATGGGAATAGCAATAATCTCTGACACATAGGATCTGGGAAGAATACTAGAAATAATACATACGGAGCATCTGGCACGGTGTCTGGTGTGTAGCAGGGGCTAATTAAATGATATATATGGTTACTCTCAAAAAACGCAGACAGACTTAAACCACGGCTTATGTCAGTCAGTCACTTTGCAGAATGCTTTGTCATTCCCTTTAAGGACTTAGAGAACTCTGATTTTGAAATACCTACTTTCTATGAGGGGTGGATGTGATTCACGTAAGGCATTTAGAGTGTTCAGCACACTGCTGGCCCATGATTGGTGCTCAATGAATGCTCTTTGGAGCCCAGTTGGGAATGATGTGAGTTCTTTTCCTGACAATCACCTGAGCTTGAAAACGATGCTGAGAAATTCTCTTCTCCCTACTGCTGGACCCAGCTCACTCTGCTCTCAACTCCTGTATGCTGCTCTGTGTCTTTAGAGAATTGTTCAGGTCTGACCTCAAAAAACAGGGTCTATGAGGGGAAGAGTAAACCAGGGGACAGCAGGCAGTGAATTAATGCTGACATCCCCTAAAGCCCCAGGATGTATACATCACGAGATTTTGAACCTTACTTTTGGCTTTTCCCTGTTTTGAATAATTTGGTCTCTTACATTTCTAAGCAGGCAAATTTCTAAGCAGGCAGACCATAATGTACAAGGACTTTGGCTTTTAGGGCAGGCGTCCCCAAACTACGGCCCCGCGGGCTGCATGCGGCCCCCTGAGGCCGTTTATCTGGCCCCCCGCCGCACTTCAGGAAGGGGCACCTCTTTCATTGGTGGTCAGTGAAAGGAGCACAGTATGTGGCAGCCCTCCAATGGTCTGAGGGACAGTGAACTGGCCCCCTGTGTAAAAAGTTTGGGGATGCCTGTTTTAGGGTCTCATGCTGTATGTTTCATCCGTTAGGAAAGAATGGATGCACCCAGCTTCTCGGTGTCCCAAATGCCCACATCCCTGCTGTCACTTTTGAGCCCACACAAGAAAGGTGGGTCTCATTCTTCCCCTTTCTAGAAATGAGCAAAATAAAGGTCATAGGCACTAGATAACTTCCAGTGTTACCTATGTAGTACTTTATTAGGATTTGGAATTCGAAATCTGATACTCGGGAAACAGAAGTTTGACTAACATGCACCAGGAACTTCTTTCACTTGTTTTTTTCAATTTCCTGTAAATTCACAATTTTTCTGTATTATATACATAACCAAAGAATTGAAATAAACTTCATGGCATCACAGCATTATCCAGGCTCCCAATTTGTGGGCAAAAAAATTATCCTCAAGTCTTTCTTTTTAGCAATAGAAACCATCATTCATATGGCATAGAGACCTTCCCAATTTTAGAAACTTCTGAAATCTTGAAAGTTCAAAGTCAAAGGTTAGTCCACACCACCTCTGTGAATCAAGTGAAATTAATTTTTATAATTTATAAATGGCAGAGAGATTGAGCCATGGTCATTTTGTTTTGCTTTCACTTCCTTTGTAATCTTCTAAGGTATTGAAGGTAGCTTCCTCCAAGCCCTGAGCTATGTAATGAGTTATTTTTTGTTTCCTTGGACATTTAAAAGTGGAGGAGCAAGAACTTGGGAAGTGGGTGGGATGGACTGAGGAAAGAGATCAGGTACGGGACTCAAGTTTGGGGATTAACTCAGGACCCCTTTCTTTGAGGAGTGCCATAGTTAGCCTTTAGACCAGATAAGCGAGTAGGGGCCATGGACTTGAGGGAGAAATCATGAGAGGCACTGTGAAGGCCAGGGCCTGAGGTGACACAGATGACTCCCCAGGATAGCCTGCTCCCTGACTTATAAATGCTCTAAGCAATTGGTGGGGTATTGTGTATTGTCTGCCAGCTCTCGCTCTACCTAAAAAGAGTGATCTCTCTTGGCGCACAGGCCTTGGATGATGGAGCAAGTGCATTTGGATGTGGAACTGAAGAAGGGTTATGAGTTTACCTGGAGTTCTCAAGAGCAGATTCAAAGGCAGATCATAGGATGGTACATCTGCTGGTACAGTGGAGTACACAGGGTGACTTGATGGCAAAAGGCAGGGAAACCATCACAAGGGAAGGCCAGGAAATGAAAAAGGAGCCTGGGACGACAGCCCCTCTCCTCCAGCATGTACCTACATCACCTGGCCCCAGTTTGCTCCATGCAGAACGTTCAGCCTGGCCCAGTGGAGCCAGCAGTGGGGCGCCAGTGGTAATCCAGCTCTGCCACTACCAGTCCCAAGCCCCTGGGCACGGATGGGACTGTGGATTCTGCGCACAGGAAGGGCTGGTGCGTGGCACTGACGTTATTGCTTCCATCCTTGTTACTACCTGGAGCCATCATTAGCCCTCTGGGCTCCTTTATCTCTTCATGGCAATATTGTACCAAATCCTGCTGATGTTTCCCCTCTGACATCTCCTATTACCATCGAAGCTCAGGGGCCCTTGCTTACTCTTACTCAGAGGACACCGGATTCCTTCACTTGGCATTCCAGTGCCTCAAGTCTCTGGCCTGGGCCAGCCTGCCCTTTGCCTCCTGTTTTGGCAGAGCATCACCTGACTCCCTTCCAGTTATACTAAAGTCCCTGAATTTACTGGAGGCTCCAGCTGTTTCCAGATTGTTTCTGTTTGCTTGTGGGGCAAAGGGTCCGCCCAGAACTGCATCCCACCCCTGCCCCTTAGCTTCAATCTCAGCCCGTAGCTCACTTCGTTTGAAAGCCCTTTTCTGAGTCTCTGCCATGTAGAACTAGCCCCTCTCTCTCTGTGGTCTGTGTGGAGTTGTGTATGCTGATAGCATCATCCCTCAAACTCCTTACTTCAAGTATTTGGGCATCTGTCTGATGCAGATGAATACGCACCCTGGAGCTGAGTTCTACTCACTTTTGAATCCCCAGTATCCTGGCTTAGGGCCTCATACACAGCAGGCTACCAAGGTTCATTCAACAGATGCAGCAACCACCTGCACATGATCTCCGCCTCCTGCTGCGTCCCTGTTATGTCACTCACCAGGGATTTCATGCTGCCACCTCCAGGTGGGGTATTTGGGATTGCTCTCCTTCTCTTTTCCTCTCTAGACTCTAACTGATGGAACATGAACCCGACCAGCAACTATATTCAGCCCTGTGTGGTATTAGCTGGCTTCCAGTTTCCTACTCTTTGTGAACATACACAGCCCACAGGTTGGCCACATCTGGATGCGCTGGGAACTAAGGAGGCAGTCTTAGCACCCCCAAATGGGCGGGCCCAAGCAGGTGGCTTTTCTAGGTGGCTTTTTAGGTTCTGCTAGAGAGTCTGGCCCTTCTCACCTCTGAGACAGCCCTGTGAAAGGGCAGGAAAATGCCACAGGCAGAGCCCAGACACAGTGATCAAGGGAGAAGCACAGCAAAGGGATTTGGAAGCTGTTCCTTAGAGGATGACAACATTCCACGGGGAAAAGAGACAGAATGCAGGCCCACAATCCATCTCATGAACGCTTAAGCCAGACAAGGTTTGAAATTAGGAGGTTTTCCGATTTCGGAAGGTAATGTGATATCCGCATCACATGTGCTGTGACGGCCCCGGCCAGGTTTGTGCCATCACTCCACAGTCAAAATTGTTACCATTTCTGTAGTCAGCATCAGCCTTCCCATTAGTGAGATAAGGACTGTTAATAGCTACATGTCACTTCAGGACGGGTTTTGTTCCCAGATGAATCAGCCCCAAAATTTCAGTTTCCAGAAGTATTTGGATCTTGACATTGTCATAAAGGATTGTGGATACACATATCAAGGCCCAAAATGTTTGTGTTACCAACAGAAACTGCAAAAGTGAGTCTCATCAAATAACCACAACATGTCTGATAAAATGCCACATGACGAATTTTATGCTTTTAGGGATGACTGGTCAGTGTTTGGAATCTTTTTCCATAATTAACTGCTAACTTCCATTTGTTGTCTTGGAATATGTACTTAATTATATTATATTTTAATTTTTGTTTGAGTAGGTAATATACTGGTAGAAATTTTTTAAATTGATACTCAGAGCACATCTTTTTATGTTTTTGCTCGGACCTTGTATGTATGCATAATTTATTCAGAATAGGCATCTTTTTTCTTTTATAACGAGTGTTTTTCTATGTATTTTACTTTCTTCACAACTATTCTAAACAAGCTCCTCTGAAGCAAGATTTAATGCAGAACTCTACTGCTATCTTAGAAGGAGGAGACAAAAATATAGAAACAACAGAAATTAGTTATCCTGCCACATGGGTTAAATGCAGCTGTTAATAAAATAGGCAAAGTAGTTGTCAAGATGGTAATCAGGTACATGTCTGCCAGGATGGCTAATTTCATAAAATAAAATAATGGCATCAAAATGAATATCAGTTAGGTAATATATTGCTTTAAATGACTGTGGGACCTTAAGCCATTTTATAACCACTCTAGACCAATCCGACTCAACTTAAAGAAGTTGTGAGTCTTTTTTTTCAGTTGCCATGGACTCCCAGGTTGAAAGCCATAGCCTGAGCATGCCCAGATGAACCAAGTCCTTAATTGCAGGGGGAACCTAAGTGTTCTGACTGAGGAGCAGGGACTGAATTAAAAAGAGACACCACATGACAGGATCCAGGATCCAATCAGATTGAACTTGCCTGTACCATATTCTTATAAAACCCTTCCCAAACCTCAGTTCAGGGAGATGGGTTCAAAATAAAGCTTTTCTTTTCTCAAAGGCTGGTGCCATAATATTGGCCAGTGTACACATTGGGCAGCGAGCCCACTGATTACTTGATAATGATTCAACCCCCAAGGACTTGATTTTCTTGTTTATGAAATGAGAAATTTTATGAAATTTCTAAGCCACAGATGATTTGTTAAGCAGTTTAAAACATTTCCTTGTTAAATAGGTAGTGTGGCTGGTGACATCGAACATCATTTGCCTGCAGAAATATAGTATCGTAAGGATTTAGTGATTATGTTATTATTTATAATTAGAAAAGTGATTTCCAATGATATCATTTCTATTAGAGTTGAGCAAATGAGTTTGTATTTTGGAGACTTGGAGTCCGTGTGAATTTGTTCCTAAAGTTTCCAGGTGGATTTGTTATTGTCAGCTACTGAATTGATGGTCAAAGAAAAGAAGCAACAAAATGACAATTTAGAGAAAGTAGAGTGAACTGAGATAGAAACTCTGTTCAAGAAGAGAGGTGATGTCTTGATGTCAAAATACTAAAGTTTTTTCTTTAGTAACCAATCTGACATCTTTGGACTTACACTGAAGTTTTAAAAATTCAACCAAGGACTCCTATAGAGTGACATATATAAGGACATGTAAGTGATGTCTTTTATAGGTAGCCAAGGAAATTTCTATAAACTAGAATTTATGGCTTGTGAACTAAATTCATGTGAAAAAAGAATGATGTATCTCTTAAATTAAAAAAAAGTATTTGTTAATGAAGTTACTAGAATCTTGTATTTAAGATAACTTGAGAATGTCTTGACTACTTATTTTCCCCCCTTTTATTTTACTTCTTGTTCAGAGGTATAGTTTAGATGTCCTTTCCTCCTTGTCTCTGGGGTAAGACCATCTGCTCCATTCTGGAAGTTGCTTCAGTTTTCCTCTTGTGTGAGGTGCTGTGCAACTCAATCCACATTGACTTTGAGATGAAGTGGAGCATACTGTCCCATTCTTGTCCTCAGAGGGTTTTCCATGTGGATGTTGGCCATCTTCCTAGTGAGGGAAGATTTCCTCCTCCTTGCTCCAATTTTTGGCTGCACAGGGAATACTTGGAGAGACTGCACCATTGAAATAGAAGCACTGACCTAGAATGCGAACACCAGGCAGGGATAGAGCAACCTTGGAGGTTTTTCAGGAGTGTTCTGTCCTTGTGGATGCTGTTACTGCCCAACAGATACTTATGGAGCATCCAGGCTTCCAGTGAGGCACTTGACTTTGGTGTTAAAGGAGTACAGATTTTCCCTTTCATTGAGCTTAGAGTCTACTCTAAAAGATAGCACTAAATAGCATTAAACAGACAAAGAGACAAAATAAGCTGATAGACAAAAATGTAGCTAAAACAAATAGATGCAATAGATGGTTAGATACATAGACAAAAAGTATCATTATGATGCATGCTATGAAGAAAGTGTGCAGGTGGAGTGTGCCTACCTGAAGAAGAAAATATTGAAGCTAAGATGAGAGTCAAGGTTTGGTTGCTCATGGGCTTTCTGTAGGATGAGAGATAAGACTTCCTTCACCTTGAACTATGACCCAGGAAACACTCCACTTTAAAAATCAGATGAGTTTTTTGGGGTTCCCTCACTGATTTAGCTCTGGAAAATATTCTGAGCAAAACTTATCAGCCAAGGTTTTCCAGATATTATTCCTGCCAAAGTCCTTCTTTTATTGCTCCAAGTGCTGAAATGAGTTATTTGTTCTGCTTTGGAGAGCTGGGGAATGGAATACGCTATTGTCTAATTTCAGAAGGAAATAGAGACTGAATTTTTAGGTCCATGATCCTATCTTGCTCTGCTAATTTTTCTCCATTGGAAGATGGTTTGGACTAAAGCATAAATTGTCTTAGACGAAGAGATAGTGGGAGTTGAGTTGGGAGAAAATCTTATCCATGGGATGGTTGAAGCCTGAACGTCAAACTACCAGTTTTGGATAGAGTCCATGGACCAGAGTGAGAACTTCCATTTCTGATGAGTGCACTTGGTCCCTGATTGGTCCCAGGCCAATGTCCTAAACCAGTTGGTCCTAATTTGTTAGTCCTAATGGCTACTATTTGAAGTCTGGTTCTCATGGTTTGCACATAGCTTGTTACTGTTATAACATAATGAAATGTCTTAGAAAAACACAAAAATCAGAAGACCTGCAGCTTTAGATCTGTAACAAATCTGACCATTGTAGTTCCTCAGTTATCACATGAAGCAAAGGAAAAAACTCTGGATTGGTGGTGGTGTGGCTTCTTCACTCCCGTAGTTCAGCAAGCAGGAGGGAGTGTTATAATTCTTTCACTCCCACAGTTCAGTGAGTTTCAACTTCTTGTCTCACGATCAAGAGGAATGAGGTATGTGGTCACTGGGGAGTGAGTAAGGCAGAGTAGAATTTTATTGAATGACAGAAAGAAAGCTCTCAGCAGTGAGAAGGGAACTGGAATGGGGTTGCCAGCTGTGAGGCTGAGTTTGGGGTATTTATAGGCTTGGAATGGAGAACCATGTGCTGATTGGTTTATGGATAGGCTTGGAAAAAATGGCATTCAGAAAGAGGTGTGATAGTGTAAAGAACCAATAGGGAGCTGAAGTGAAAGCCTGGCCTGGGACAAATTGGGGGCTGATGTGAAGGCGTGGCCCAGGACCTTGGCCCAGGACCAATTGGGGGCTGATTGCACCCAATGGGAATGAAAGTTCTCACTCCAGTCTGTGGACAGTATCCCAGACTGGTAGTTTGTTGTTCAAGTTTCAGACTGTCCTTGGCTTGAAAGGTGGAGTTTCACCAGGGACCTGTCCCTGTCTGTCTAAGAATTTGTGGACCTCCTATTGCTATCAGTGTGGGGAGACCTGAGCTATTGTTCCCAGTCTGCCATTGACTATCCTTGAAATCTTAAGTCATGCTACTGCCTTGGATAAGAGAATTCCAAATTCTTATATAAAATGAAGGTGGTAGGCTACATAACCCCCAAGGCACTTTCTATAACTCTCATATTCTAAGATTCTGAAGAATATTTTGAATTTTTTTTTTTTGAACCAGAGTCTTTCTCACTTGTGATTCACTCTCACTACAGTGGCATGATCATGGTTCACTGCAGCCTTCACCTCCTGGGTTCAAGCAATCTTCCCACCTCAGTCTCCTAAGTAGCTGGGACTACAAGTATGTGACCCCATGCCAGGCTATTTCTTTTTTTAAATTCATAGAGGCAAGATCTCACTATATTGCCCAGGCTGAACTTGGACTCCCAGATTCAAGTGATCCTCCTGCCTCGACCTCCTAGTGTTGAAATTACAGGCATGAGGCCCTGCACTTGGCCTGAAAATTTTTCAAAAGAGTACGAAGTGATTGTAGTTTACATATTTTTATTAATGTCTGGAAAGCCCCCTCTTTCTGTTCATGGTTTTATCTTACTCTACAGACTACAACTACATTGCTCTGTAAGTATTATCCATCACACACCCTTCTCACTCCAGACATTTCTCTGTACTGGTGTCACTGCCAATGGTATTAAACACCTTATTTTTCTATAAGAGGTCAGAATTGCTTTTAAGTTTGAAACTTAATTTCAGCTGGTTAGCCACTGGAACATGCAACAGAAATTGCCTTAGTGCAATAAAAAAGTATACAGGAAACTACAAATTTTCATTTTGTAAAGAGTGACAGATTCAGTGACATATAGAGTGAGTGAAGAATGATAATAGAAATAATTAGGGAAATTATTATTTCCTCTGCAAAAATCAGGATTTCTTCTGGAAATTTAAGAGCAGCAGCAGCATCCTTGAAGCTGAACAATATTCCCCAAAAGCCTTTGTTTGCCCTAATATTCCATAATGTTATGCTTTTACAGTCAATAAGCCATTAGTAATCAAGAGATGTATAATTTATTAATTACACTTCACATTAATATTTAATCTTTCTGGTTGCTGAGTATATTTCTAAATCTACTTTTTAATTACATTTTAGTGATATAAATCTTCCAGGCAACCATTAGAAAAGTATTTTTTTTCTGCACATAATGATGCCAAATACATTTAAGCAGCTGGTTGTAAACTCTTGTGATGATACTCGGTACAGTGGCAATCTTGGTGCATAGGTGCCCCTCACTCATTTGAAAGCAAATTGAATAGTAGTGAGAAAGGAGTGATATAAGGAATTTAAAGATATACAGTAGAGAGGGAGAAAAAGCAAGAAACAACTTATGTCAGAAGTGTCATCCATAGCAGGCCCCTTACCTTCTCCAACTGGGCAGGCAAAACCAACTAGCCAATGGTGAATTTTTCTGGGGGTTGACTCTGATATTTACAGTTCACAGAACTGAAATAAACAGTGCTTTTCTGTATGACTCTTGTCCAAGTAATGGAATTTTTTTTTTAAAAGCCATAAACAAAACTCCATCTGCTTTTTTTTTTCTCCTCCAGTACTAGTGTCAGATGCCAGAGATACTGATTTTGTCTTTCTGTATTCTTGAAACTTGATTGACCTACTAACACTGCTTGGCTGATTTTGTTTTATTTTATTTGTAATCAGAATCCCAAGCTTTTGAAAACTTTAGTGCCAAATATTTTATTCATTTATGTTTCTCTTGCATCTTTGGCACTTTAAATTTTTATTTTTATTTTTTTTAAATTTATTTTTATTTATTTTTTATTTTTTTAATTTATTTTATTTCTGCTAGATAGCTCCGTTTTTTTTTTTTATTGCATTTTAGGTTTTACATGTGAAGGACATGCAAGATTGTTGCATAGGTACACACATGGCAGCAAACTGACACAAGAGCAGAAAATCAAACACCATATATTCTCACTCATAGGCGGGTGTTGAACAATGAGAACACTTTAAATTTTTAAATTGCCTTTATGCTGGGACATATTTTGAAAGCGATCCCTAAATTTTCCCATATATTCAAGCTTTGGTGGTGGTGTTAGTGGTTTTAGCAGGAGGTAGACTGAGGCATTGAATTCTATTTGGGGAAAGTATCTACTTGTGTATAAAAGGATATCATCTCTGAAAATTCTGCCTTTCCAAAACCATCTCCTTCATGGATTTTCTGTTGGGTATGAGGTTTTTAACCGTAAATATCACTTCTTGAGATATGACAAGATAAGGGGCTGTTGTTTTGAAAAGACTATTGCTAAGTGCTTGCTGGTCACCTAGACAAATCAGGTGCGTACTTACCCCCTTCTCCTCTTAACTTATTTCCATGGGCTCATTGTGTAGTTTAGCCCCTGCAGCCCTCCGATCTTCTGTTCTAAATTCTCACTATTGCAGTTCTTAAAAAACTCTCTTTATTTGGAAGTTTATTTTCTGTATATCATTCAAAATATGAAATATATCACATATGCAAGAATGTAGAAAACTTAAATATGTCAAAAATTATTTTTTAAAATGTTCTCTGTCCCTATTAACTTTTAAACCTCATGAATCAAGAGCAATCTCCTGTTCATGGCTGGATCCTCTTGGCTGCGACACAATTCCTGGTACATAGTAGGGCTTCTAAAATTGTGTATTGAGAAAACCAGTGAACAAATGAGCATGTTGCTTTATTCACAGAAGAAAGCATCTTTGGAAATTTCCTTTTAAGAGGAATTTTGCAGGTAGATAAGACACGGTTACCTCTCAAAGAATATACAAAGTAAATTGAAAGTGAGGATGACCTTTCTTCATCTTCGTGTAAGTATAGGGCCTGATTCATTTTTGTTTTTGTTTTAGGTTTTGTTTTCTTCTTGTGAAAATGACCTGAGTTACGGCATACACATCATACATTTTTTCTTTTCGTTTTTTCTTTTTGAGAGTACTATTTAGGTAAAAAAAATTTTGGTTGAAACTGGAACTTATAACTCATTTCAGAGTCTGGAGTGCATGATATTCCAAATACCCTGGGAACTCTTTTCTTCTACAAAAGTCAATTTCTTTTGTTTTTAACTTTATTTTATTTTAGGTTCTGGGATACATGTGCAAAATGTGCAGATTTGTTCCATAGGTAAACCTGTGCCATGGTGGTTTGCTGCGCTTATCAACCTATAACCTAGTATTAAGCCCAGCATGCATTAGCTATTTGTTCTGATGCTTTCCGTCCCCTGACAGGTGCCAGTGTGTATCATTCCCCTCTCTGTGTCCCTATGTTCCCATTGTTCAGTTCCCACTTATGAGTGAGAACATGTGGCATTTGGTTTTCTGTTCCTGTATTAGTTTGCTGAGGATGATGGCTTTCAGTTCCATGGGACGTGATCTCATTCCTTTTTATGGCTGTGTAATATTCCATGGTGTATATACACCACCTTTTCCACCAACAATAGAGCAGCAGAGAGACAAATCATGAATGAACTTCTGTTCACAATTGCTACAAAGAGAATTTCTTTTTTTAATAACCAAAAAGCAGTTGATGAAACATAGCTTTGATAAGCCCAAATAGCTTGTTTGCATTTGCCAAATTCTGCTTTTTAATGTGTGTGGATAATCCATAAATGAACTGGTTTACTTAATAATTTGTTTGTCAACAACACTAGAACCAGAAAATGTGAAACATATTATTTGAGAATGATTGTGTTTAGTATACATGAGCCGTTGTATTTTAAAAAGCTTGCCTTCTAATTAGTGTGTTAGTCCCTAAAAATAGTCCTTTTTGGCTTTTAAGAAATCTTAACATAGAGCATATATTGGTAGTGATTGATATAGACCTCATTCCTATGGCATTTACTCATTTCAACCAGACAATTGGGTCAGTGAAAGAAGAGATTCAGGGTGCTAGACTGAAGTCCTGTGATAGGGATTAGGTTCTGAGCTGCTCTCAGGGGAAGATTAAAATTGAAACAGAAAGATGAGAGAAAAGAGGCAACAAAGTTTTAAAAAAGTGGTTATGAGCCAGGCACAGTGGCTCACTCCTGTAATCTCAGTGCTTTGGGAAACCAAGGAGGGCAGATCATCAAAAGGTCAGGAGTTCAAGACCAGTCTGGCCAACGTGGCGAAACCCATGTCTACTAAAAATATGAAAATTAGCTGGGTGTGGTGATGCATGCCTGTAATCCTTGCTACTAGAGAGGCTGAGGCAGGAAAATCACCGGAACCCAGGAGGCAGAGGTTGCAGTGAGCTGATATCATGCCACTATACTCCAGCCTAGGCAACAGAGTGATATTCTGACCCAAAAAATAAAAATAAAAAAGCGGTCATGGTCCCTGTGACACAGGAGGGTAAAAAGAAAGGTATAAATACTCACTATAGATATAAAGAAAAATAAAGCAGCATTTTGATAATTGCTCTAAGCAGGGACAATTCTCACCTCATGAGTACATCTTAGGAGAGGGAGGCAAGTTTAAGAATCACATGTTTGAGAATGATGCTTTCAGGAAGAGAAAGGGCTGCATTTTCATCCACTTCCAATGAGGTTGTGAGGAGCAATTAGACCTCTTCCCCTCGTCCTGTGATAACTAAGCTACAAACCTAAGCAGCTGTTAGAATGTCATGTGCTATTTCATTTAAAAATTAAAAATAGAAAAAAAAAATCCCATAGCATTGGAACTGGCCTGTTCTGTTGTGAGGGAGTTCCATGTCTGTGGACAGATTTCTGTTATTCATGCTCTTTCCTATAACTGAATACACAAAACAATAAATGACCCTGGCTCAGTTTCCATTCTATTTCTACCACAATTATTCCCCACAGAGTGTCTACTATCGATTTGCTTTCTCTCTGGAAGACGTTTTTCTCCCTCTCTCTTTTCTTTCTTTCTTTCTCTCTCCTGTTTCCCTTTATCTTCTTTTCCCAAATCATAGGGATTCTGGTTTTCTTTCCTATCTGCTTTTTGTTCTATTTCTTCAATGAAGCCCATACCCTAGTAAGAACAGACTCATCATTAATAGACAAGGAATCCTGCAGATCATATATTTATAATCAAACCACACAGGTAAAGAGTGAGACGTTTTCTCTCTAAGGACTTTTCCTTAGCAGTGACATTTATGTGGAATCATCACACCCTCCCCTGCATTTTCTATGTCTCTTGTCTGGATTTCCTCATTGGCTATTTGAGGTTAAGAATGCATCTGGATTTAACTCAATAGATTCTGGGAAAAGTTGAGCGGTCCTAGAAAGTGGAAGTGGAATTAACTAAAGATCTTTACGGTTAACATTACCAAGGGCTGCGTTCCCTGCATTCATGCAGTGACTCATTCCGAGGATAGGCTTGCAGAAAGAATAGCAACGATAGAACAAAAACAAGGATAACAGCTATTACATATCATAGCGAATGCCTACTCGATGCCAAACACTTTACAAACATTATCTCTAATCATTACAACTGTACTACTGGTGGGTGTTATTGTCTCAGTTTGGAAATAGAAACCTTGGCTCAGAGAGGTTCAATAACAGTCCCAGGATTATTCAGGTAGGAAGTGGTTTAGCTTGGATTTCTGTGCAAGCTCTCCTTGACCAAAGTGCCCTTTGCTTTGCATTTTACTGTCTTGGGAGGGTTTTGGAGGAGGATTTGCTTCAGGGAGCCCTTGCAGGGAATGGAAAGAGCCATTTTGCCATTTGGATGACCATAGATAGTGAAGGACACGTCTATTCTTAACATTGGACCTTTGTAAAGTTAGAGTTGTATCCTGCAATCCCAAATCAGAAGATTTTTCTTATTTTCTGTTTTTTTTTAAAAAATTATTTTATTGCATTTTAGGTTTTGGGGTACACGTGAAGAACATGCAAGATTGTTGCATAGGTACACACATGGCAGTGTGATTTGCTGCCTTCCTCCCCATCACCTATATCTGGCATTTCTCCCCATGCTATCTCTCCCCAACTCCCCACCCCCCACTGTCCCTCCCTTATTTCCCCTCAACAGACCCCAGTGTGTAGTGCTCCCCTCCCTGTGTCCATGTGTTCTCATTGTTCAACACCTGCCTATGAGTGAGAACATGCGGTGTTTGATTTTCTGCTCTTGTGTCAGTTTGCTGAGAATGATGGTTTCCAGGTTCACTTTGCAACCAAATGTTTCTGGGAAGAGGACAATACAAATAATAGTATAGTGGTGAGTGGATGGACTCTGAAGGTGAACCAGCTCAGTTCTTCATTCTAGCT
This sequence comes from Saimiri boliviensis, assembly GCF_048565385.1. Taxonomy (NCBI): domain Eukaryota; kingdom Metazoa; phylum Chordata; class Mammalia; order Primates; family Cebidae; genus Saimiri; species Saimiri boliviensis. The sequence continues at coordinate 10,077,730 of NC_133466.1, forward strand.
CTGCAGCTACTGATGGTGTTACCAGGGCAAGTTGCTTACCACTTCTGTGCCTCAGTTTCTTCTTGGTATGATAAACATGAGAACAGTACTTATTTTCTGGGTTATTGAGAGAATAGAGTGAGTTAACATATGCAAAGTTCTTAGACAGTGAACATCGTACACATAGAAAGTGCAGTATTAGCTATTATTATTATTATTATTATTATTTTGAGATGGAGTCTTGCTCTATTGCCCAGGCTGGAGTACAGTGGCATGACCTCAGCTCACTGCAACCTCCGCCTCCCAGGTTCAAGAAATTCTCTGCCTCAGCCTCCCATGTAGCTGGGATTATAGGTGCCCGCCACCACACCCTGCTAATTTTTATGTTTTCAGTAGAGACAGGGTTTCACCATATTGGTCAGGCTGGTCTCAAACTCCTGACCTTGGGTGATCTGCCTGCCTTGGCCTCCCAAAGTGCAGGGATTACAGGCGTGAGCCACCACGCCCTGCCTCAGCTATTACTTTATGTTGTTTTTATTTATACCAACTGACATTTAAAAATACATAGCAGTAGAATAAAATGATGGTTGGGGACTTCAATACGATAGAAGTTAAATATAATTTTCATAATGATTCAAAAAGATACTCAGTTTTTTACGCATCAGATATAGTTGATCAAATTAAAATGGAGTCTGGAACTCAGCGTAAATCGATTTACTGTGCAGTCAAGTTGTTGTTGTGGAATCTGTTACTTAAACAAGGCCCCGGATTGGAGCTTTGCAAAGTAGGGTGAGGAATGATCTAGGAGGCAGGACAGTAAACAACTACAGAAACCATAGATCTAAGAGTTTGTAGAAACTGGAGAAAACGTAAATTTCAAGGGATAGGCAACTCTCCTATAGTTAACTTCTCTTTAGATTGCTTTGAGCTAATGCTTAGTGTTAATGCCTGGCAAATTCCAAACAGGGGAAACATAGGGACGTATCTCTCATCTTATATATGATTAAAATTAAACTTGATTTGTCCATTAAGCAGTGCAGTAACAGGTTTTCTGACTTTTCATAAGGCATTAGAGAAATGATACATATCAAGAAGACGTTCTTTGCAGAAGAACACTAATCAATGCTGAGAACATTTGCTATAAATTATTCACATTTGTTATAAACTACTCCATCCTTTTAAAAATTAACGGTACGTAACCTATAATCTAGGAGCCAAAGTAGAGCTGCTTCACCTTGGAAGGTTTGATTAGGAGGGGCTGATTACAATAAGAGAACAAATGGGGTACTGAGATTGGAGCTCAGTGTCTTAAGAGGAAGAAATCACTGAGCACCCAAACATCTGATAAAACGTGATCTCTACTCCTTGTTGTGTGTTCTTTCACCACACATTAATATTTCATGTAACCATTTCAAAATAAAATTGTAATGTGAGTCATAAATCACAAAACTGTGGTAATAAACCACTTTGGTTTATATTAGCTGTATGCGGATGATACTTAAGCATTTCCACCATTAGCATGGACTATTTGAGCTTTCTGTATACCACATTTGCTCTATTTCTTCCATTTTAAGTGGTAGGAATATGGAAAACAATGCTAAATCCATTCGTTAGTGACAAAACTATGCTATTTGTTCTCATAATTGATTTCATTTCAACTTGGACCTGTGAAAATGATAGCACAGTTGAAAATGGCAATATTATTGACCTCGTTTTAGCAAAGAACATGCCTTTTCCAGTGAGTCCTGCTGAGGAGTAAAGGAGGATCAGGAGAAAATAAAATATTGAAAGGAAAAGTAGAACAATGCATTGAAGATTAGAATTATTTAATGTATAAATATGGTTTATACATATTAGTGAATGGCTTATTCCTTACATAAGCTCCTGAAATGATGCCATTATAATGTATGATCTTGGTCATCATCTTCTTTAGTTTTTTCTTAGTGGAATCTGTTCCACTTATTGCTCAGTATTATTGAAATGGTTAATATAATTATTATAATTCATACTCTATAAAGAGGCTGGATAAAGTCATAGCTGAAAAATGTCTATCTATATTTCTACATATATACACATATTATACTTTAAGTTCTGGGATACTTGTGCAGAATGTGTAGGTTTGCTACACAGGTATACACTTGCCATGGTGGTTTTCTGCACCTTTTAACCCATCATCTACATTAGGTATTTCTCCCAATATTATCCCTCCCTAGCCCCTGACCCCCTGACAAATTCTGGTGTGTGATGCTCCCCTCTCTCTGTCCATGTGTTCTCATTGTTCAACTCCCACTTATGAATGAGAACATGCTGAGTTTGGTTTTCTGTTCCTGCATTAGTTTGCTGAGAATGGTGGTTTTCAGCTTCATCCATGTCCCTGCAGAGGACATGAACTCATCCTTTTTACGGCTGCAGAGTATTCCACAGTATATATGTACTTTAGAGAGTTGGAGTCTCACTTTGTCAAGCAGTGGCATGATCATAGCTCACTGCAGTCTCACACTCTTGGGTTCAGGCTATTCTCCTGCCCCAGCCGTCAAGTAGCTGGGACTGTATCTAATTCTTGATGTGAATAAAAAGCCCATACATTGAAGGTATCCTGAATTTATAAAAACCAAGCTTCCACCAATTAGACAAACTGACACAAACTTAAACACATACATACATTAAAGGCTTGTAAATATTTGAAGATGCTGCTGGAAGTAGTTTCTTGTGCTTAAACCACACTGCATAATCTTTAGGACAAGGGCATTGTTTATGAACAGTTGGGTTGGTTCATGACCCTTTAGCCCTTGATTTACAAAGCTCGACTGAAGTTAGTATTCAATGCCCTGTATGGATACTCATGGTTTCTATCCACTGCCAGGTCTGCAAAGAAGCCAACCCTGTCTTCTCATCTATCAAAGGTAGCAATTAGGTATAGTCATTGGATTGGGAGATGGTTGGAATAATTAAGAAAACATATACAAAAGCACACTGAGAAATTAGAACATTAGAACCCTTTATGACTAAAACTGTATTTTTTTGGTTCATCAAATATTTATTTATAAAAAAGTTTGTTGGTGAGGGACTGGAAGGTGCCCTGAGGGGTTGCATGGGTAATGTATTCAAGATAAGAAGGCTAGGATTCTGAAACCTGGAAAGCACATACTGAGTCTCTGGAGTGCACTGACTGCTCAGTCATTCTCTGGGAATGTGGTCACTGTTGTCAGGCCATCAGAATTTTAAGTGTGGCAATCAAGTCAACTGAAAAAAATAAACAAGCCTGCTCATGCTAAATACAGCACATTTGCCAGTCTGATTTGTTCTGCAGTTACAAGTCCAAGACTTTTGTGTTGCTTTCAATACAGGAATTTGAACTTGAACATCAAAATCAATGCTGCCTTTTACTTTTTTGAGATGGAGTCTCGCTCTGTCACCAGGCTGGAGTTTGGTGGTGCCATCTTGGCTTTCTGCAACCTCCACCTCCCAGGTTCAAGAGATTCTCCTGCCTCAGCCTCCTGAGTAGGTAGGACTACAGGAGTGCACCACCATACCCAGCTAATTGTGTGTGTGTGTGTGTGTGTGTGTGTGTGTGTGTGTGTGTGTGTGTTTAGTAGAGACAGGGTTTCACCATGTTGGACAGAATGGTCTTAATCTCCTGACTTTGTGATCTGCCTACCTCAGCCTCCTAAAGCACTGGAATTACAGGCATGAGCCACTGTGCCTGGCCAATGTTGCCTTCTATAAAAAGAATGTGTACGATGTTTCAGGTTTTCTAATTAAACTTTACTGCATCTTTGAAAGTACTGATATTTTTCTGCCCTCTATAATCTCCAGGGGACCCCACATTTTCAATGAACATAGATTTTCTTAAGAATTATAGAAGGTAATGTAAAGAAGCAATGTGTCTGAATTTTTAGGGAATGCAAACTTAAAAATGCATATACAGTCAGCTCTTCCCATCTGTGGGTTCTGTGTCCATGGATTTAATCAACTGAGGATCAAAAATAGTCAGGAAAAAAACACAGTAAAAAAAAAATACAAAATTTAAATATATAGTACCACAAATATTTACATAGCATTTACATCATATTAGGTATTATAAGTAATCTAGAGATGATTTAGAGTCATGTACCCCATAATGACCTTTTGGTCAACAACTGGCTGCATACAGGTGGTCCCATAAGATTATGACACCTTGCTTTTTCTGTACTTTATCTATGTTTAGATATGCTTAGAAACTCAGATACTTAGCATTTTGCTACAGTTACCTACAGCATTCAGTACAGTAGCATGCTGTACAGCCTTGTCTCTTAGGAGCAATAGGCTGTTCCATCCAGCCTAGTTATGTGGTAGGCTTTACCATCTGGGTATGTGTAAGTACCCTGTGAGGTTCATCCAATGACAAAACCACCTAACAATCAATTTCTTAGAAGCATCCCTGTTGTTAAGTAACCCTTGACTACATAGAAGATGTGAAGATGTGTGTGGGTTATATGCAAATACTGTGCCATTTTATAGAAGGAACTTGAGGATTTGCAGGTAGTCCTCAGGGTCCAAGAACCGATCCCATATGATACTGAGAGATGACTGCACCTGGTGTCTTATAAAAGCTAAGGTAAGACCAGACCAAAGAAGGTTAACCCAGCTGAGCATTTCTGCCGTTCTGGAGCAGCAAAGGGTTACTACCCTGCCATGCCATTTAGCGCATGCCATTTGCTTTTATGGAGGGCAGAAGATTGCTGAGTATTAGGTCACTGTGGCCAATAATAAAGCTGAGCTTTGACCTCAGAAAGGAATTTGGTCTTGATTTCAAGGCTGCATTTAAAACAATAACCCAACACTTTGGAGTACCTAAATGGATGGTGGAAACTACTAGAAAACCACAGGTAGTGTTTGCTCAAAAAGAAAGTGGTGGGAGGTGTGCAAAGGTAAGGGAAGAGAGAGGAGCCCCGAAGCCGCTGGAAGGGCACACAAGTGCTCCAGAACGGCAATACTTAGAACGATGAGGGACCTGTGAGAGGAGGAGGGTGACAACGGGAAAAGGTTGCGGCGAGCGAAGAACACGTTAAAAGATTCATGCGTGCAAAGCCTTGGGAGGATGTCCATATCGTGTCAAGGTAACACCATCGTTCTCTGAGAGAAAGGGTTTGGAGAGGCAGCCGACTTCCCAACACGGACATCCCTTTCTTGTACCTATTTAAATGGCTGCTATCCATTTCCATCCCGTTGCTGGACCCCCTGGCCCCATTAGCTCTGCAGGGAAAGAAGAGAAAATGCCCTAGACAAGTCAGATGCTCTCCTGGCTGCACAGTAGTCCAGGTTTTAGATGCATCATTGAAGTTTGGGGTGGGCACCATCTGTACTTTCAGAATGCCACACTTCCCCTTGCCAGCACCCCGATCCCCATGGTGGCGAGGGCGTTTCTTGAGAGCACAGACCGGTGAATGAAAGCAGGGAGTGGTTACCTGTCTCTGCCTCTCACTTCTCACCTTTCATTGCCCATGTCACTCAGTCCGGCTGTGCAGGATGTGACTAATTACTCAATGGCCTCCTGCAGGGGTGCACCCCGCCCATTTTGAGTCTCGCATTACCATTCATTTTTAAATTATTTCTCCCGTGAAACAAACTGAGAGATAATCCCATGTCATAATAGAGACAAAAAGGAGTCCTCACTTCTTTTTGAAATAGAACAATATTTAGTCAATTTCTGGGAATTTTTTAAACTGGACAGCAATACTGAAATCTGGGTTGCCTTGGTTGCTTCTCATTGGAAGCCTGGCTTATTGTGGTTTACTTTCTAGTTTTCGATGTAACTGGCTCCAGGAATAATGAACACTTGTAAAAGTGCCTTTATGCTCATCTCCTCAGTAAACAGTCATTTTTTCTTGAATTTAACTACAGTTAAGCTGGAGGATTCATCTTTTAGTGAGCATTTTTTAAAGTCCCATGTAATGGAGAACATGATGCAACTTATTTAGTGTGGGTTTAGGTGATGAAGAATTGGGAGTACCGTCAATAATTTTTCACCCACTGAAATGGAAACATCGTGTCTGTTGCATTTAGCTACTGAAAAGCAATGTAAAAAATGCGTGTAATCCCTGGAATATCTGAAGTCAGATGTTGCCGTTTCTATTCTTATTTAAAATAGTGTTTCCTAATTTTCCGTCTTTAGTTTGGATGTCCCCATAATAGTGTTACTGGCACTATTCACATCTAAAGCCTGAATTCAAATCTTTTTCCTAAGTTAATATAGGAAAACGTCAAGGCCAAAGTCAAATCCAAGACATTTGTCTCCATTTCAAAGACAGAAAGACTAAGGTGACTTTTGACATAATTTACAACTCACAAAATTGTACAATATATTGCAATTACTTATTTATTAGATTAGGCTCTGGAACCAATAACAAAGTTCTTTAAAAATGTAAACAGTGAGGTATTGATTAAATCAGTCATGAGTGCATGTTGACTCCACAAAAATGTCAAAGCTTCTTATAACTCGGATCAGCACAATCCGATTCCTTTTATCCTCACCTCCTTTTAAAATTGTTTAAGCAATGTTACCACTTAATTGCTAACCCATCTGTAGCAGGAAACAATTATTCTGAATAAGCCCACGTACCACACTGGTTTTCCAGCAGATTATTTAAAAACAATATTTCCTTAAGATAACAATTTTGATAATGATGCAGGAAGGAAATATATTTGCAATTAAACGAACATGCTTTAGCACAACAAGCAATAAAAAGCTTAACACTGAGCCTTTGTGAATTAAATGCCTTAAATGCCGGAACAACATTGGACAAAAGTCATGGTTCTGCTGACACATTTATTTCTCAGTAAATGAAGACTGTTTAGGTTTAATGCATTTGTGGTTAGCAATAGTTTAAAAGATCAATGTAAATTCGTTCTGAACTAGTAAATAAGGCTTTAATGAAACTTCTAACAGCATGCTCTCACACCTTAGGTCTCTTCATCATTTTGAGGTGACACAGCAGGATTCGTCTTGAGTTTGATGACACACACACAATGTTATGAAGTGTTTGACAGATTTTATGTGATGTTTATTTGATTTATGGGGTTGATACTGGATTTCAGCATCTCCTTATCAGCCTTTTGTTCAGGCTTTGCAGAGTGCTTATGAAGATAGTTTCTTCTAAATGTGCTTATTAATATAGTATATATATACTATTAATGAAATGCAGTTTGGGACTGGGATCATTAAACATTTCCACTCTGCTAAATGAGGTAATGTATGAGAAAGCACTTTGCAAACTGTAAAGCCATATACAGATGTTAGTTATCATAATTATTGTTGTTACAGGAAACCCGGGTTTTATATATTATTATTCTGTTTTCCTTTAACAGTTAATTCAAAGAGTAAATACAGACAACCAATTTCCTTAAAAACCTGCTGTAGCTTTTTAAACAGTTCTGAGTGTTTCATTAGGGTTTATTGTAAGTCATGCATGATGCTATTAATTTAGTTTAGGCTTAAAAAAATCGACTGACACAATAAACATGACTCGTAACATTAAACTTTGCCAACTTGAAACTTGGTTAAGGAGGTGCTGAAACTTTCACCTGGGTCTTGGAACCACGAAAAGAACCACATCCAAAAGGTCTTCTGTGAGATGTCAAGATGCCGCCTGTTCTCTTTTCAGTCTTACCTGTTAATTTCCCTTTTCTGTCCTTCACAGGTGATGACCTACATGAGTTACTTTGTGGGGATGCAGTGAAAGGGATTTTTTTCTTTCTTTCTCTGTTTCTTTTTTTAATCTGGTTGAGGAGAGACGTAGGGACTGGAAGATGTTCACATGACTATAAATAAAAGTCAAAGTAAAATTGTTGAGGTGAAAACAAATTATTTCTTGCATTAGAATTTGACTCTTTCCTTAGCGATGTGAGGAAAGCTTGGCAAATCTTATAAACAGTCAAAAAACTTACCCATGAAAATGGATGATCATACTTTCTGTACGACGCCCATCTATGGTAAATCAATAGTTCAGTTTACTCTTTATCATATAAACCTCACAATAGGATCATACTGGTTTTTTTTTCTTCTTGGTTTAAACATGTAATGACCATGAAAGAGATTCCTAATGATTTATTTGATATTTAAACAAATGAAGCAAAAATTTTAAATAAATAAAGAAACTCATTACCCACTTCTGGGGCCTGGGATATACCAAATGCTCTTACTTGATGTATAGCTAAGAAAAGAACTTAAATGTTAAACGGCAAATGAGTGGAAAGTACTTCTTTCCCTTGGTGATTCATACCCTAAAAGTGTTTCAGATGTAAAGCTTGTCCCTAAAGAAGTACTGTATCATGGCACATCCACTAAGAGGATGTAAAATAAACGTAGTTGTATGTGATTGGAAAGTAACAAAGCACAAGTAACTAAAAATAATAGTACAGCAAAATAGGGGAGGCATTAACAGAATTATACGATCCAGCAGCTCCAACTCTTAAGTTTTTCACAACTAAGGGTTCAAAGGTAACTTTACTGTGGGGCCTATCACTTCATTTGGATATGTGTTTCAATCCCAGAGAGCTGCCCAGAATTCTGGTGGGACAAGAAGGGCTTAATGTCATCGGTATCAGTACACTGGATCCATTTCAGAATTACTCTAGCCATATTGAAACAGTCCCTATTGTCTTAACTCATGTTAACATTTGAGACTCCTTTTTCCATTCTAAAATTTCTTTTACATAATGAATTCTTTTCTAGTAAGTTCTACAATTAAATTCATATAATTTTATAGCTTTTTAGTAACTCGCTTTTATCTTTGATAGCAGCTACTATTTCTTGAGAGTTTACAATATACTAGGCACAGGGCAATGTGCTTTAATTATGTTTGTCTCATGTCACCTTCAGAATAATCCTATAGAATCATTATTATTGTCCCCATTTTCAGGTGAGGTAATTGAGGTTAAATGGGTCAAAGTCAAGGTCACACAGCTAAGTAATGACACAGCTGGGATTCATTTCAATACCTGTCCTGCACTACTACCTATTTATTTAAATGAACTATATGACTACATATCAGATGCTTAATGAAAGGCTTAGAATGGCTAAATGAATGAATTAGAAAAAATCACACTGCTAAGTCAGTTCTGTGTCCATTTAAAAAAAATCAAAGTAAAAATTATAAAGACAAGAAGGGAATAAAAATAAGAACCACATGATTGCTGGGCATGTCATTACTGGGACTGTTCTCTTTTGAAGTAAAGGAATAGCAACTCAGTTTATTCAGTGACTTGATAATAACTTAAATATCAATGAAATGTATTTATAGTAAAAGTGATGTTAAATACCCTTGTTTCAGTTAGGACAGGTAGCCATATAGCCAGAATATCTCAGAGTAGAATATAAAACTCAATTTGTTTTTAAAAAATATTCTATTCAGTAGGCTTGCTCTTCTGTGTTCCCAACAACTTAACAGACAGTGAACAAAGAAATATTGTTAATAAGCTAATTGTCACTTAATTCAGTATTATATTTTTCTTGTTTGCCACATAGTAAATTACATGTGCTAGAGCTCAATTTTCTTATTCTTAAAATAATGTTTGAACCAAATTGGCTCTAAAGTTATTTAATCACTAGAAAATGAATTATAAAAATAAGATTTTTTAAATTAAAATCTCTAGAATACAGAAAATTTTTAGAAAGAAAGATGAGAAATCCTAATGTGAATACAAATAATATGACGGCTAAATCAGTGGTAATCAGCTCTGATTTTGAGACACGCTGAAGTGCATTGAGTTTTTTGAAAGGAGGATGTGAACTTTCAACTCTTAAAATGTGTTTCAATTTGCTTCAAATTAAAAATAAGTACGTTCACAGCAGGGCATTGAAACTGTAAAACGTTGGCAATGCTGCAAGTGCCCATAACCTCAAATGAAAGAAGGAAAGCAGAGGTTGAAAAAAAGGAAGTAATTTTATTGAAACGAACACAATTATTTTAATTTTATTAAAAACAAAAGTAACTTTTTAACATGTGAAATATATTGAGAAGTGAATCTGCTTATGAATCTGCTTACCAACTTAAAGCACTGATTGTACCAAAGCGATTAAAGTTAAAGCTACTAAGTTTGTCATTTTGATCATAATGGCTCATTAGGGGAGCCTGGGAATAGCAATCCTATTTTGTAAAAACATTTTTGCTTCATAAGAAAAAGAAAAAGCAAAGTAAACGAAGATGTGGGTAAGCATCTATTATGGAATCTCTATCTACATCTATTTTTAATTAATAGAAAACATTTCTATACTATACAGCTTTAAATAATCTGGAAAGATCCTGGTGACTGATTTACAATTGCCAATTATAAGAGTGATTTAAGGAGTTTACATGTATTTAATTTATAATTGAAACAAAATTGTTATATTTCTCTAAGCAGTATGCATTTTTAGATATTAGCTTTTGAACTGTGTAGAATATTGCAAAGAACTTCCAAAATAATCATTTTTATTATTCCGGAATACTGACTGTAAGCCATTACATTTCACCCTATTAATGTCAATCAAAGTAAAGAAACAAACAATAAACTCTATTGACAGTCACGGAGGTGCAGAGTTGCTGGGAACAATATCAAGGTAATAATGCCAGAAAACATTTGAGGGGTGTTTCTTGTGTTGTTTTGCAAACACTGGCCACTTCTTTTCCCATAGAAGTACCAAAAACAAGTAGGTGCAAAAAGAGAAATGATTGTCCAGGCTGTTTCTAGCAAGCCTTGGTTAAAGACAAATAAAATCAATCTCAAATGTAAGTTATGGTAGCTGACTGAGGAATGGCAAGTTAAAGCAATTGTGTCCAGTTTGGAGTTTAAGTTAGCAGATCTTTGAAAAAAACTTGCTCTGATAACTAAGGTCAATTAATAATGACTTACATTTCTAAATTTAGGTTACTTTTCCATCTGCCTCAAAAGTGACCTTTGTTTACAACAAAAACTTGAAACATCTTCCCGGAGTAACAAAAAAGTCATTTAAAAAAGTCTGAATTAGCCTCTGACGTGTACACTCTGTCCAATTTTAGATGAATGATCTTTTCCTATTTCCAGGTAAAGCCCGAGTAATTGCTTTGCTCAGTTCTTCCTCTGTTACTGAGCAGTGGCAAGAAAAGACAGAACTTGTTGAAGGAACTCGCTCTTCACTGTATTCTGTACACCCGTTTATTCCACTTGAAATGTGTGCCGAGCACCAGGAAACCCACAATATTTCTAAGCATGTTCTTGAAGCATGTGAGCTCTAATGAGTGTTGAGTACCTTATTAACTTGCCGTTGCCTGCTGAGAAAACATTGTTAATATAGAATTAGCTTATTGCTAATGAGAGAATTTATTAAGGCATAGCACAGGCAAGGCATAATATGAACACTGTTTTTCTAAATATTTTCTTTCAGGTCTTTCTCGCTCCAGTTGATGATATTAAAGAAGGGTCAGACACGTCATCACTCACTCCTTTACTTACTGGAAAAAGCAAAAAGATTTTATTAAGATTAGAAAATTTTCCCCACCCCATTTGTCTCTTCTGCACCAGTGTCTCAGCAATTGCCCCATTCGAACCGTGAGATGCTAAATAGTTCAGATGTCTTCCTCTTCCTGTAATAATCATGCATATGCCCAGCTTGGATGTCTCCCCTGCCTCATGAATTTGCAGAGTGGCCCCAGCTAGGCTCCTTCCTGTCGTGGGGGCAATTGCCAAGGCTGATAGAAAGAGAAACACATTGCAGAAAAGAGCGTTCACTGTATTTAACAGGGCTCCAATCCCTTTACTGTCTGTAGCTTTTGGGCATGTGCCCTGAGCCCTCCAGCCTTAGTTCCTCTCTCTCACTTTGTACCGTGTGCCCTGACCATGGGCTGGTCCTGAAGCATGGCCAATGTGGCACTGATATGCACCTTGTCCCCTACACAGCTGCAAAGCCCAGCTATTCCAAAATGGTGATGGATGCTAGCAGGTGCTGCACAGGACTGATCTCCCTTCTCCCTTTATTCACTAGGATCCAAGTAAATTCGAGACTACAATATCATTATCTCACTGCTGGAGGCAGCAGATTACAGACCCCTGTCTGCAATGTGCCAAATGCGTTACGCGACTCCCAAGACCCGGCACATCCAGGAGGACAGTTCAGGACTCCTCCAGGCGGCAGTCACTGGCCTAGACTCACTTCTTCAGGAGGGAGGCTCTCCCTGGAAAGGCTGATCTGCATTTCTGCTGGGATCGATGCTGCGGAGACTGAATACATTGGTAAGTCGTTTAGCAGCTAGTTTCGTCTCAGCTGACAATGATTATGGATTGCGCAAGAATGCACAAATGCATTCACTGAGAAAAATCAACAGTGAAACTCTACATTTGTTGTAACTTCTAAATCAGCAAAGAAAAACACTGCAGAACAGTTTCAGGTGTCTAGGAGGACACGAGGAGTGCTCCAGGCAGGTTAATGGACAGATATGGAATTCCCTCATGTCCTTCATTTTGCACCTGAACTTCTAGGAGGCCATGCTGCCTACTCTCTGACCCTCCTTTCTCCCTTACCCTATCCTCACTGATTCTTGATTCTCTTGGTGTTTTCGGTCCCATTCCCACTTCCCCCCATGGCCCTCTGTGGTCCTAGCTTTACATCCCAGAAGCCCTTTGTCATGGCATGCTAAGGATAGCCAGAATCTAGTTGTCTTTAGAAAATTAATCACATGTCATCTTGGTTGTCCCTAAAGATCCAGAACCTGCAGTCGCCTATGAATTTCTCCTGTGGGTCTAAGTAAAAACACAAAAGTTAAAAGACACTGGGAGTCACAGTACTTCAAACACTAGCTCTCATGTGACTGCCCTTTCTCAAGCTGTTCCCAGCGTTCCCTTCTGTGATTCTGTTTCATTACACTCCAAGATTTTCTTCATAGCTCTGATCACTATTAAAGGTGAAAACAAACTAAAAGCACAAAGAAATAAATCTTACTGCATGCCTTGCGCAATGGCAGACACACGGTAAGTGTCGATTCCGTGATTAAGCAGACCTTCGCCTGCTGCCATAGTGCGCTGCCTCTAGCATCAGTAGCCTACCCAACAAATGATATCTTCTTTATAACAGAAAAAGTATTGGCGATATCTACTTGATTTCTGAGTTCCATTTTATTTCATGATCACTCTTAGATTTGGTAACTGTGGGTATAAGAGTGTCTGATATGAATATGTTTCAAGTTGAATCAGTACAGATGAATCATCATCATAACCATTAGAAACTGAAAACTGAGAAAAAGTATTAGAGATACTTTTTCTGGTACTGATATTTCACCCCAATATTTTGGTGTGTTTTGGATCGATTTTGGCAGATTTTTGATAGAACATCCTGGAATCCTCATATGAGTCATTAAGGGTTTGATTGAATTCAGAATCAAATGTGGGTGGGAAAATGGGCTTCTTCATAATCCATGATTAAGCTTTTTGATTGTTTGGTAGTTTTGTTTTTTTTTTTCCCTCGTGGTCTTATCCAGCCAAACCACTCTTCAGACCACACTCCTATTACCCCACACAGAATAAGTCTGATCACACAAAAGACCTCTGTGTCATGGCCCTTTCAACGCCCGTCGTCTCTAATTTGGACAAGGGGTATGTTGTTGAGCTCTGCGGCGTGAGTTATCTCAGAAGTGGCGCCATCCTTGCTGTCAAATAGCACAGTGACGGAGCGTTTCAGAGTGCTTCGGGCTAGATCAGTTCAGCAGCGTCGTCCAGTTGCTGTTCGCACATTGTACAGAGGTCAAGATCGTAGGTCTGATGACTTTGGGGCCAGGGAGGTTCGTTTTGCTTAATGACTACTCTTAGATTTATCCATTGTGGGCATAAGAGCGTCGATGTGAACATGGTCCAAGTTGAATCAGCACAAGTGAATCACCCTTACTTAAGAAACTGAAACACAAAAACAAGCATAAACCAAAATGGCAGTCTTTGGTGAACTGGCAGGCAAAATACCAGTATCTTTTTCTCCCTTCCTCTCTTCTCTTCTCTTCTGTTCTCTTCTCTCTTCTCTCTCTCTCTCTTTCTCTCTCTCTCTCTCTCTCTCTCCCTCTCTCTCTCTCTCTCCATACATGATCATTATTTAATGAACTGAATGATAATCAGATAATTGTTTTTATCCTGGACTGTGATTTTAAGAAGACATTATTTATGAAAAACCTACTGTGTTACCACTCATGGGCAGTGTAGCGCAAGCTCAGCATCTCTCTCTTCCTTCCCTCCTTTGCGATTGACCCTCTGTGGGTGTCTCAAGGATCATGGTGCTGACCCCTGGTTTATGTTACTGAACTTCATGGTTAACAAAATGCCGTTTTCCATCTAATGAATTTGCCCTGCAGGCACAGGAAAAGAGTTGGTTCCACCATTTTCAGAGACCAAGCAACAATAAATTTTGCAGGATTTTGTTGACGTTAATTGGGTTTGTATTGGTGTGAGACATTCTTGCTCCTGCCTCATTTGTCTTCTGAACCATTTGAATTACCTGGGTTCTGGGCCAGCCAGTCATTCAACCATGTGATTCCAAGCTTAACAATACATCCGAGTCACTGGTGGCTCAATCACAATTTAGTTTATTGCTCAATAAAATAATAACAACAATAAGTTCAGCCATGTAACCAGGCTGCTTTTCTCCAGGGGCTTTATTTTGCCAGTTTAAAAGAGTGTGGGCTTTCACTTCAGTTTTTTTTTTTCCCAAAGAAATAAGTCAAAATGCTTTTGGTATTGACAAAAGACCCTTTCCAGAGGTGTAGCTGTAAACACCGAGAGAAAGTCCTAAGAACCAGAATTGAAGACAGAATGGAGAAGACATAGAGGCGATTATTGTTTGTATGATGGAGACACATGCTCATACTCATGCACATACACAAATACAAGTTGTCTTCTCTTATGAAACAATTATTGCCCAATTCTTAGGTTATTATAAAACAATGCTTTGCAAATGTGTCTGTTGAAACAGTGTTGCTCTATGGTCAGGCGGCAAGAGTATGTGAAGAGGTTTGGGCTTCGTTTCTGCTGTGGGTATTAGCTCATGCAATGTGCCTGTATCCGCAGCAAGTTTTTACATCAGTTGTGTGTGAGTTGAGGCACAGGAAGCTGCAGGCAAATTTGTAAATAGGTCTTTATACCTGCAAGCTGGTTACTAGACCATTGCCCTCTCGGGTGCAGGGGCATTTTTTTAAACATTCAAATCTGTTGAGAACTGATGCTTTTGTAAAATACAGTGAAAACTAATGATTAGAAGGTTCGTCATACATTTGAATGTCATGGAAATATTATATTGCTCTAAAACTTTCTAAGTACTTAACTTCCAGTCTCTGGGCTTATCTCAATGCAGACTGGTTACAAATAGTTCCTGGAGACCTCGGTGGCCACAGGCTTTTCTTTCAGTAGCTCCATCCTGGACTGCTCAAATGCAGAGAAAGCTCTACTCCAGGCTTAAAATAAATGAGATATCACTAAACACACACACACACACACACACACACACACACACACACACACACACACATATACACATTAAGGGTAAAAAAGAAAGTTGTAAGTAAATGAGCTTACCAAATTGTGAACTTAATAAAGCTTTTTAAAAGAATTTTTTTTTAACAACTCACCATTTGAAATACCAAAGAAGTGCTTTTAAATTGAACAATGAGAACACATGGACACAGGGAGGGGAACATCACGTACTGGGGTCTGTTGGGGGCACAGGCCTTTCTGTGCTTTCTCTAGCTTTTGTGGCTGTGGAAGGGGTTTGAAGCTCTCCTCTTACCTCCAGCCCGTGTCTGAACTGCCTGTTCAAAGCCGATCGTGCAGCATCCTGGAACCCATTACTATTTCTCTTCAGGTTTCTTTTCCTCCTTCCCTCCTTTGTTTAAAAATGTTTGGGCATGGCTGTTGAGATGGCCATGGCTTTAACGAAACAGAAGCACTGAACTTGCCTGCTCTGTAGAATCACTTACCCGTGCTTGAATGATGGACAGCATCTTCCTTGTTTGCTGGGATAGAGGCCCGGATGATGTCACTGTGGGGTTTGAGCCAGGCTATCTGTTGGAGTCTTATGGAAACTTTATCTGAAGAACATAACTAGGTGGAAGGCATGGATTAAGCAGTGGCAGGCACTGAGAAGCAGCTATATTGCTGTGCTCTGGTCAGGAGCACTGTAGAAAGACTCTCACAAAGGGAGGGAGGGGCAAAATGGCCACCTGCATCAAGGATGAGCAAAGGCAGCAGCAAGCAGGGAGTGCCCGCAGGGTGCTGGGCTGCTAGCGCAGAAGCAGGAAGTGATCCGGTCCAAGTCATGGGGAGGCTCCCATAGGGGAGAGGCCAGTGCAGGGAAGTCCTTATTCTTATTTTTGTTTTTGCCTTGTTTAGTTTTTAATTGTCATGACTGATATCTGAATGTCTCTCAGGAAGAGCCCTGTCTTTATTTACAAAGTTACCCTGGAAAGCTGTTTGGAGTTGAGATGGGATTCAAAGGGCATGGGCTTGGCTGCAGACAAGAAAACCAAAGGGTTGTAAAAGAAAGAAATTGAAATTGAATTACACACACACACACACACACACACACACACACGCACACACACGTACATGCTGTTGAGTGTGCAAAGGCATAAGAATGATACAATGCACTTTGGGGACTTGGTGGAAAGGGTGGGAGGGCAGTGAGGGACAGCAGGCTACACACTGAGCAGAGGACGCACTGCTTGGGTGAAGTGTGCACCAAAATCTCACAGATCACCGCTAAATTACTTACTCATGTAACCAGACAACACCTGTTCCCCCAAACCCTATGGAAATAAAATAAAAAAAAAAAGAAATTGAATTTGAGGATTATAGATATGCAGAGAAAGAAGAGAGGAAGAGAACTGAAGCCCAGTTTGTCGGAAATTACAGAGGAAGTTAAGAACAGGTGTGTTTCAACGTTGTAACTATACTAACAACCACTCAGTTGTCTATTTTAGACAGGTGAATTTTAGGATATATAAATATATTTCAATAAAGCATTAAAAGAAGAAAGCACACGTGTCTGATACTCAATTTCAGGTTGCTTGCTTTGCTGCAGTATAACCTCCAAATGCCTCCACAGAATTGAGCAGTTTTCTTTTCTCTCTCTCTCTCTCTCTCTCTGTCTCTCTCTCTCTCTCTATATATATATGATCATATTTTAGGTTTTGGGGTACATGTGAAGAACATGCAGGATTGCTATTTAGATACGTACATGGCAGTGTGGTTTGCTGCCTTCTTCTCCATCACCTGTATCTGGCATTTCTCCCCATGTTATCCCTCCCCAACTCCCCACCACCCGCTGTCCCTCCCCTAGTTCCCCCCACAGACCCCAGTGTGTGATGCTCCCCTCCCTGTGTCCATGTGTTCTCATTGTTCAACACCCGCCTGTGAGTGAGAAAATGCGGTGTTTGATTTTCTGTTCTTGTGTCAGTTTGCTGAGAATGATGGTCCAGGTTCATCTATGTCACTACAAAGGACACGAACTCATCGTTTTTTATGGCTGCATAGTATTCCATGGTGTAGATGTGCCACATTTTCCTTGTCCAGTCTATCATCGATGGGCATTTGGGTTGGTTCTAAGTCTTTGCTATTGTAAACAGTGCTGCAATGAACATTGGTGTGCTGGTGTGCATGTGTCCTTATAATAGAATGATTTATAATCCTTTGGGTATATACCCAGTAATGGGATTGACAGTTGAGCACTTTTCATGAAAGGATTTGTTTATTTAGTTGCTTGGTTTTGGTGGAAATCTAGGAATGGAGGAGAACTGTGTACTTGGCTTAACATGGGTTGGAAGGAGACAGTGTGCACTGGAAGAAGAGTTGATCCATGGATTCCTAGCTCAGTGAAACCCAGGGCTTTAGGCCATAAGTGTCCAGGAGAATGGAAGTCCCCAGTAATTTGCAGAAATCCTGGGAAGATTAGACTCACCATGTTTACAGGAGGATTGTCTGGATATTGTGTACCTCTGGTGACAGTGAGTTTCTCTTAAGTACAGTAGAATGTTTCTAGCATATGTCTATGATTCTGGTTACAGTTATATTCTGTAAATTCAGCTTTTTCAAAAGTGCGTTCCTGGGAAATAATAACTCCAGAAGATTTGCATGAAGAAAAGGACTAGATGGTCAAATAGATGTTAGGGAACACTGAAAACCCTGTCTCCTCTCAGAGAGTCACAATGTACAATCACATGTTAAAGGAGACCATATGTATTTCAGTCAGATCCATCTGGAGCTTACCTTGCCTGGAAAGCTACAGCAATGGGAAAGAACTGTGTGAATGGGAAACTTGCTTTGAGAAAAGATATAATGAAGATCTGGAACTTGAAGATGCCTTTCAGCCAGCCATCTTAACCCTAAAGGAAAGCTTTGAAGGGCAAATGTCAGAGGGTAACATAGAAGTGGGACTCTGCAATGAAGCTAGATTTAGGAGGCTTACTCCAACTAAAGGATTACTTGGCTGCCGTAGCATAACAATGAAGTGACCGAAAAATCCAGAATTTCAGATAATCTGTCTATCTACTTAAGCATGTTTAAATTATGTTTTGTTTTGCAGACTTTTTGCATACTTATTTCTACATGGTTTAAATTGGCTGTTTTTAAAATGGCACTTATGAATCGTCATAAACTGCTAAACCCGTACACACACACACACAAAGGCTCTAAGAAGGTCTGCGACAGGGTCTGTGTTTGTTTAGCCTGGTATTTCCCATAACTCGTTGACCCTGATCTCTTTTCAAACAGCACTCATTAACAGGGAAAGTCCTGGGAAAGGTTGCTCCGCGTGAAGGCTGTTTCATCTCTGAGCAAGGGCTGTATGCCTTGGATGGAAATCTGCGTCAGTCCACGCCTGATATTCTCTCATTTATTCCTTCATTCTTTCAGGGCTGCGAAGCCTGTGTTGCTTTGTATTTGTCAAAAGCAGTAAACGGTTGAACAGTAATCATTCAGCAACCACAAAATGTATCCAGGGAATTGGTGCTGTCAGATTTGGATATTAGTCTTTGGTGGCCTAACTGTAGTAATTAATACACAACGATAATGCAAATGCAAATGAACTTGGCAATGCAATTTGGTTTATCTTCAATTAACATGGTTTAGGCATATTATTACTGGCCTACCGCCGGCTAACGTCAGCCTCTCTTCATGATACTTGGTAACACAGTGAGTCAACATTTCTGGTTGGAGTCTCTCCCTTGCAGTCAAATGTCACTGCTACATGCTGCATATGACTTTGTTTTATACCTTCTGAATAATTGTCACAAATACAGCAAATGTTCCCGACTGCTTAGGTGAATGCCAAGTATTGGACAGGAGGGAGTAAAATAAAAATAGTAGTTTAGAACTCAGATATAGGAAATATGGTGGGCTAAAAGCTAGCAGAAAGGCCATGCAATGTTAGTATTCCGATCATTGCAATAGACAATTCACTTGTACAACTATGTAGGGATGTAGTTCTTCTCTACATTCTCTCCCTGACACTGTTCTCATAAATATCTCTTCATTTCTACCTTTAGCTAGGGTCTGATAGAATTCTTATAACACATTAGAAGGATGTTATTTGACATTGCAAACTTCTCTGTGATTCAAAGGTGGGACACGGGCTGGTTTGTGCTGCCCATGACGGCTGCTTCTGCTGCGTCTTTTAATGACTGTTGGCGCGAGAGGGGATTCTCCAGCTACGCTCCATCCTTTCCCCAGGTTTTACCCATTTTTAAATTTTCCTAATTTATCCTCTGGAATGTTCTGTTTTTTCTTCTTGCTTTTTAGTGCTTTCCATTTTTTTTTCCTTGTCTTGTGAACCAGTCTATACACCACTTCGTGTGAAGGTACACACGATTTTGGTGGAATTCTGAGTGTCTGTCTCTGATACTGACATGCTAGTGAAATGATCTGTGAAAGTCTTAGATAGGTCTAAGACAACATAACAAATTCCATCTTGAAGAATGCTGCCCTTGATGTGAAAGTGAAGAGAAGTAGCGGGGTGGGCTCATGAGGTTAGCAACAAGAAGGAGCTAGCACATAATGGCTTATGTAATGGAACCGTTTAATAAAAATAGGTACAACATACCCGTGTAATTAGATGAAAAGGTCATAGAAATCATCAATTTAGATGGAGGTGATATGAGAAATAGGGCTTAAAACTTCCAGGAAACTGTCTCCTGGAGATTATTTGAACCACAAAACATATTTTGCATTTCCAGCTTAATAGCCAAAAGCACAAGGCCATCCATGGCACAGTGCAAGCAGGTCTCTGCAGAGCTTCCCTGGCTGGAAGTGTTCAGGGATGGGTCTCCTGCATTACTAATGCTAGAAAAATAGAACTGACAAAAATCCTGCTCTGTGAAAGCGACTGACTAGATCCTTGACTAGTCTTACAGAGTTTCTTTACAGTAAAATTGTGGTTAATTTCTCTAAAGAAAAATGTCCAACTTTTCTATTTCAGAGGAAAAAAGAAACAGCTTCCATTGTGCTTTACCAACTTTTATCTCTAAGGCATACGGATTTTTCCCGTGACAGCGTCCTAGTATGTCTCCCACTGAGACATTCAAGCTCCTTTGTTTTCCCATTTTTCTGTCAAACCCATCTACATCTAAGGTGAGTTTAAGGGATATCTCCTTTTGAGATGACCCCTGTCTGGTTTCTGCAGATGCCACCTTAGGCTTATGTTCTTACCATATGAGATAGACTGCCGACAATTGCATAGTGTGCTCCTCCTTCTTTCTTTCTTTCTTTCTTTCTTTCTTTCTTTTTTTTTTTTTGAGATGAAGTTTTGCTCTGTCACCCAACCTGGAGTGCAGTGGTAGGATCTCTGCTCACTGCAGCCTCCACCTCTTATGTTCAAGCAATACTTATGTCTCGGCCTCCCAAGTAGCTGGGACTACAGGCGCTTGCCACCATGCCCGGCTAATTTTTGCATTTTTAAAGCAGAGATGGGGTTTCACCATGTTGGCCAGGCTGGTCTTGAACAGCTGACCTCAAGTGATCTGCCCACCTTGGCCTTCCAAAGTGCTGGGATTACAGGTGTGAGCTACTGCACTGGGCCAGTAGGCTCCTTCTTACTTATATCTGTGGTGTCATGACTTCTTCCTTCTCACCTCCTCTGTGCCTTACGAAGTCCTTGTCTCATGTTGTCTTCACAATAGATGCTTATGATTGAAATAATAAAAGAAAAGGGAATGACTTTTTTTTTTTTTTAACTGAGAGCTGGCAACAGGAGTATGCATAATGACTGCTCCCTGTGCTGGCAGAAAGCGTGCCTGCCTTAAAGAACAGAGGAGCACTTTTGATTTCGGGGATCTAGCATTGGGCATGGGTAAAGGCACTTTGAGATGTTAAAATGTCTGCTGTAACGACTAGCACCATCCAGGGAAATGCTTCTTCACCTCTGTTTTCTGTTCCTCAAAGCAAAAGATAACAGTCCAAATGCCATGAAGGAATGTGGGTCTATTATTGATTAATAACAACAAGGGATGCTCAATTAAATTGGAATTTCAGATAAACAATGAGTAATATTTTTAGTATAAATATGTCCCAAGTATACTATACTTGATCTATCAATAGTGTTTGCTACTTACAGCTTAGGGAGAAGTAAGAGAAGGAATAAATTAATGAACTTGTCCTGTCTTTCAGATATGGTGGCAATATATTCTTTCAGTATGAATTATCATTTTCCAAGAATTTCAAACATCCATCTTCTTGCTTCTCTTTGTGTTCCAATTTGTGATTTGTGGGAGGGCATTCAGGAACCAGTGAATTAGCTTGGTGTTCTGAATAGGTGCGCTCACATAACCTGAGAAATATTTTGCAACACTACACAATTGCTATTATTCTTGAATTTGTGGATAGGTGGGTTTGATGTAGCATGTATAAATCATGAAACTGATTTTTCACATATCCTTAGATATTTATGTATTACGTAGACGTTGCTTTAAGAAATGGTGAAAATAGAAATATAAGTAATAACAATCTACAGGATGAAGTTAAAATGTTTTGTAATATTTTTTATTTGAAGATGATATGTAAAATTAATGTGTTGTTTTCAAATTTAAGTGCTGCTTTAATCTGTTATTGATAATCTGCTCACTACTGACTACTGACTGAACAAAGTTTTTTTTTGGAATTGAAATTAATAGAAAACTGCATTGTCTCAGTTGGCATTACAGTTAATGCATTGCACTTTATGTGATAGCTGTGATTATAAAGACATTTGAAGTGAAATAACTAGGTAGGGTGTGGTGGTTCACACCTGTAATCCCAGCACTTTGGGAGGCCAAGGCAGGTGGATCACCTGAGGTCAGGAGTTCAAGACCAGCCTAGCCAACATGGTGAAAACCCGTCTCTACTAATAACACAAGAATTGGCCAGGCATGGTGGCAGGAACCTGTAATCCCAGCTACTAGGGAGGCTGAGGCAGGAGAATCACTTGAACCCGGGGGGAGGGCGGAGGTTGCAGTAAGCCGAAATTGTGTCACTGCATTGCAGTCTAGGTGACAGAGTAAGAGTCTGTCTCAAAAGAAAAGAAAAAGAAATAAAAGAGACTGGGCGCGGTGGCTCAAGCCTGTAATCCCAGCACTTTGGGAGGCTCAGGCAGGTGGATCACAAGGTCAAGAGATCGAGATCATCCTGGTCAACATGGTGAAACCCCATCTCTACTAAAAATACAAAACATTAGCCGGGCATAGTGGCGCATGCCTGTAATCCCAGCTACTCAGGAGGCTGAGGCAGGAGAATTGCCTGAATCCAGGAGGCAGAGGTTGCGGTGAGCTGAGATCGCACCATTGCACTCCAGCCTGGGTAACAAGAGTGAAACTCTGTCTCAAAAGAGAAAAAGAAAAAGAAATGAAAGAAATACATGATAGGGAATGAATGTATAATATTTAATTTATTATGTACATTTAATTGTATCACTCTGCTGCAGATGCTGACCCACCAGTAGAACACTTAAACATACCTAATAATAGGAATTATTATATTTTACTGGTATTTGGTTGTCTAAAAACCATAGTTTCATATTTTCCTATGTTGCTATTGTAAAGGTATAATTGTCAGGTTGAGGGACAAGACACACATGTGATTTAATAGTTTGTTTATCTGAGTCACAGCATGTAGTTACATAGGTGAGGGAGTGCTTTAGATCTTGTCCTGGGCCCCACAAGTGTTGGGGACCAGGCTGCATGGGGAGGCCAGCATAGTGCCTTTTTCGCCCCCAGAATCTGGTTGACTCCTCTGGGGCTTTGGGCATAAATGGTACTTACTTACATTGCTGCCACTTTCCCTCAGTGAGATATGAAGACACTTGTATTAGTCTGCTCAGACTTCCATAGCAAAGTGCTGCACACTGAGGGGCTTAAACAACAGAAATCCAGAATCTCAGAGTTCTCAAGGCTGGTAACCTGAGATAGAGGTGTCAACTGGCTTGGTTCCTCTCGGGTTGTGAGGGAGAATCTGCTCCAGCCCCTCCTCCAGCTTCTGGGGGTTTCTGGCAATCTTTGGTGCTCCCTGTGGATGCATCTCTCCACCGCTCCTGCCTATACATGTGTTTGGCATTCTTCCCATTCATGTCATGCCTCTGTGTTCAAATTTCCCCTTTTCATAAGAGCACCAGCTATGTTGGATTACAGACTTATCCTCATCGCCTCATCTTAACTAACTCCATCTGCAATGACCCTGTTTCCAAATAATGTCATATGCTGAGTGCTGAAGGTTAGGACTTCAACGTATGCATTTTGGGGGCTGGGGACACAATTGAACCTATGATATGGTTTGGCTTTGTGTCCCCGCCCAAATCTCATCTTGGATTGTAATCTTGTAATCCCCGTGTGTTGTGGGAGGAACCCAGGAGGAGGTAATTGAATCATGGATGCCATTTTCCCCCATGCTATTCTCATGAAAATGAGTGAGTTCTCATGAGATCTGATGGCTTTATAATGGGCTTTTCCCCTTTTGCTCAGCACTTTTCCTTTCTGCTGCCATGTGAAGAAGGATATGTTTGCTTCCCCTCCACTATGACGTAAGTTTTCTGAGGCCTCCCCATTCATGCTGAACTGTGAGCCAATTAAATCCTTTTCCTTTATAAATTACCCAGTCTTGGGTATGACCTTACAGCAGCATGAGAACTGACTAATACAACCCATAATAACACTGAGTGTTGTCCATTGGCTGAAGGAGGGATTTAAGTGAGGTTCTGTGGAATTGAGGTGGCAGGTGGGCCTGGGGTTGAGGGTGGGATGAAGACCAGGCATGGAACACCATTCACACGTTACTGGTAACGGAAAAAAAAAAAAACCCTAAAGTGTTTATTTTCTTTTTCTCTTTTGGTGGAGGATAGTGATGCGGATGGAGTCTGTTGATGTGTCCCTGCATCAAGATATTCCTGATATACAAGAGCAACACCACCCTGCCAAGTCTAAAGTTGGTCATATGCTCCACTTGAGACTTTTTTGGCAGAAGCATAATTTTCTGTGCAAAGAGTTAGAGAAGATAAAGATTTAAGTCATTTTTATAAGGATATGTTAATTTTAAATTTAATCGTATTTAGCTTAGGTCACATGAACACAAAACATAAAAGTAGCACATTCATTAAGTGACCCACTATTTCCTATGTTAAACATGGAATGATAGATTAAAATGTCCAGGTTTGGGAAGGTATCATAGTCAATGCTGTTTTTTATGCTTTATTAAATGTCAAAAATGTACTGGATTTTGAAAAAAGGAAACCCACAGTTAAGACATTCAGATACTCAGTTTTTGGGAGATCTGGCCGTGAATGGAAAATACTCACAATGCAAGGGCAGACAGAGCCAGCCTGGCCCTAGGAGGGCTGTAAATAATTATTTCAATTAACTGAAACTCAACAGCACCTGCGATAGGGTTAGCCAGTGAGGAGGCAGAATAGAGGAAGGAAGGCTGATGGGGTAGAAGAAGAAAAGTCCAGACACCTTGATTCTTTTGTCATATTGCACTCATGATCCCCTTTACAGTTATTTATTTTCATGAATAACATATGTCTAACCCTATATCCTCTTCATAAATGCATGACAAAATGACAAGCAATTAATGCATACAACACGGAGTGATTATGCACCAATGTGTGTGGGGATAGAGGCATAACTAGCAAAGAAGCCCCAGTACCAGGTCTAATGAGATCCTTCTTCATGCATGACAGGGAGAATTCTGATTTCATCCTTCCTCTCAAGAGCAGGGGATGTGGGGAAGCTGGAGGCAGAATGACAGAGAGCTTCTTCAGTGGAGAAGAAAACGTGGTCAAAAACCTGTCTGGCAGCAGACTCCCCCACACTAGGGAGGGGGCTTCTGCCATTCTGGTTGCTGCTCAAGGGTGTGCAGCAACTGGCCAAAGCAGCAAGGAAATTGAGGCCAGGTAGTTGTCTCTCGATGGGACTGCAGGCTGTGTAGAATGAACAGCAGTTATGGTTATTCTCCCTGCCCCAGCTGTAGCTCAGCATGCTTTATGCTGTCCTGTTAGCCATCAGCCACTCAGCCCCAACGGTACTCCTCCCCACCTCATCCTTGGAATGAGCTTGTATACACCCCTTAGAGACTAAGGCTCTGTGCAACAACCTGGCTGAATCTGTGGAGCTGTGCTGTTGGGTGGGAGGCAGAGTGTGTTGTGCTTCCTTGATTGGCATGCCCGTCCTTTATCAAACATTGCTTGAGTGTCTAGGCATTTGTATTAACTGCTTTCTTATTTTCTGTATTCTCGAAGCCTTGGCACCTGCAGTCTCGATGGTCAGGAGGCACTGCCCCTTTTGCAGGGAGAGAGTTAGCTAATTCCCAAAGATAAAAATCAACTCACCTAAAAGAGCACTGCCTATCGGTCCAAAGCCCATTCCCTGCCAACTACCTCTGGGCCACACTATTCACCTGCCGTAATTGCACCAAGGGCAGATGTTAGACAACTCAGGACAGTTCCTAAACCCTCGAGCCTGCAGAAGTTATTCAAGCTAGCTAGCTCTAAACCTGCTTAGCTTGCTTATCCTGCTATACTCATTCTTTTCCTGGCGTCCCTCATCAAGCCTCTCTCCATGCTTCCTCTCGCTCCTTCAGTGTCCTGATCAACCCTAGTGCTTCTGCACGTGGCCCTGCATGACATGGTTACCCCTCCTCTGGGGAACTGTGAGTCATGAGTTATCTCTGCAATTATAGTCCTTTCCTGATCTGTTGGCTTCATAATCCTTGGATAATC
This sequence comes from Saimiri boliviensis, assembly GCF_048565385.1. Taxonomy (NCBI): domain Eukaryota; kingdom Metazoa; phylum Chordata; class Mammalia; order Primates; family Cebidae; genus Saimiri; species Saimiri boliviensis. The sequence continues at coordinate 10,103,906 of NC_133466.1, forward strand.
ATAAAACCCACATTTGAAAACAGCATTGTCCTCTGCACTGAAAACAAGATGAGCTTGTGTTAGGGATCAGGGGAGAACTTTTCTTTCTTTTTTTCTTTTTTTTTGTTGTTAAAGAAACATATTTAAGATTTGGATAAGTATTCTTTGTTTTGATTTCCAGTTGGAAATTATAGAAATTGAGCAAGACAGAAGTTTTGCCTTATCCATAAAAGAAGGGATGAAAAAATTATAAAATTTCCATAGTCTGGAATACACAAGTATTAGAGAGATTGAGTCACAGCTATAGGGATTGACATGGAGGTGTTTTCCTTTCCCTTTGTGAGAATGAAAAGCAAGATGCAGAGAAGTGTTTGTCACGGGATTCTACTTTTTAAGAAAGAAATGACCTAAAGGCTGCATCTGTGTGGGTATATGTATGTGTGTATGCATAAAACTAGATAAACATGAGGAAAATGGAAGGGTGAAAACTAAGTTATTTGTATGAGTTAATGGGGGCAGATATTGGGAAGCAGGGAGTATAGAGAGGTCAAGTAAAGCTGAGAGAGAAAAGAGAGCACTTAAAATCCCACATCCATACTTAAATATTTATATTAAATTATTACTGTTAACATGTATAGATACATTTTAAAGCTCTATAATTCAGTGGCTCTGCTCTTTAGCAGAATTTTACTCTGCGATTCAAGATATGTTAATATCATTCTTGTGTGATTTACTTTTATTTATTATTATTTTTAATTGTATTTGGGCTCTAGGGTACATGTGCACAACCTTCCTCCTGCAGGATTGTTGCATAGGTACATACATGCCATGGTGGTTTGCTGTCTCCATCCCCCACTGCCTGTTACCTACATCAGGCATTTCTAATGGTGTTATCCATCCCCATCCTCCCACTGTTCCCTCTCTTTTCCCTCCATTCCCCTGCCTATCCCTGTGAGTGTTGTCCCCTTCTCTGTGCCCAAGTGTTCTCACTGTTTATCACCCACCTATGAGTGAAAACATGCGGTGTTTGGTTTTCCATTCTTATGTCAGTTTGCTGAGAATAATGGATTCTAGGTTCATCCATGTCTCTACAAATGACATGAACTCATCATTTTTTATGGCTGCATAGTATTCCATGGTGTATATGTGCCACATTTTTTTTGTCCAGTCTATTATCGACAGGCTTTTGGGTTGGTTCCAAGTCTTTGCTATCGTAAATGCACCACAGTGAACATACATGTGCATGTGTCTTTAGGATAAAATGATTTATACTCCTTTGGGTATATACCCAGTAATGGGATTGCTGGGTCAAATGGAATTTCTATTTCTAGATCCTTGAGGAATCGCCGCACTGTCTTCCACAATGGTTGAGTGAATTTACACTCCCACCAACAGTGTAAAAGTTTTTCTTTTTCTCCACATTCTCTCCAGCATCTGTTATCTCCAGATTTTTTAATGATCAGCATTCTAACTGGTGTGAGATGGCATCTCAATGTGGTTTTGATTTGCATTTCTCTAATGACCAGTGATGATGAGCATTTTTTCATATGTTTGTTGGCTGCATATTTGTCTTCTTTTGAAAAGTGTCTGTTCATGTCCTTTGCCCACTTTTGAATGGGTTTTTTTTTTTTTCTTGTAAATCTGCTTTAGTTCTTTGTACATTCTGGATATTAGCCCTTTGTCAGATGGGTAGGTGGCAAAAATTTTTTCCCATTTTGTTGGTTGCCGGTTTACTCTAATGATTGTTTCTTTTGCTATGCAGAAGCTCTTAAGTTTAATTAGATCCCATTTGTCTATTTTGGCTTTTGTTGCCATTGTTTTTGGTGTTTTAAGTCATGAAGGCCTTCCCTGTGCCTGTGTCCTGAATGGTGTTGCCTAGGTTTTCTTCTAGGGTTTTTATGGTGGTAGTTCTTATGTTTAAATCTTTAATCCATCTGGAGTTAATTTTTGTATAAGGTGTAAGGAAGGGGTTCAGTTTTAGCTTCCCACCTATGGCTAGCCAGTTTTCCCAACACCATTTATTAAACAGGGAATCCTTTCCCCATCGCTTGTTTTTGTTCAGTTTGTCAAAGATCAGATGGTTGTAGATGTGTGGTGTTGCTTCCAAGGCCTTTGTTTTGTTCCATTGGTCTATATCTGTTTTGGTACCAGTACCATGCTGTTTTGATTACTTAGCCTTGTAGTATAGTTTGAAGTCAGGTAGTGTGATATCTCCAGCTTTGTTCTTTTTGCTTAGGATTGTCTTGGCTATGCAGGCTCTCTTTTGGTTCTATATGAAGTTTAAAGTGTTTTTTTCCAGTTCTGTGAAGAAGGTCAATGGTAGCTTGATGGGGATAGAATTGAATCTATAAATTACTTTGGACAGTATGGCCATTTCATGATATTGATTCTTCCTAACCATGAGCATGGAAATGTTTTTCCATCTGTTTGTGTCCTCTCTTATTTCCTTGATAATAAATCTACTCAGGCTCAAATTAGTCCATGCCTCCCCATATTAGGATAAAGTGACTCAGAAATATGTATTTTATGGAATTAAAGACTGATATTTTATTTGCATGGATTAAAAAAATAAGGGCTGCGAAATATGTCTGTCATTTGCCGAATATAGTGATAAAATTTGTGGATCAGATTTCACTTATAAAATGAATTCTGAGGAACTTTTCCCAATTCATTTTTTATAGTAGAAACTATATTCCAGAAAAGAGAGCACTTAAAATCCCATATTCACACTTAAATATTTGTATTAAATTATTAGTGTTAACATTGTAGATATATTTCAAGGCTCTATAATTTTATGATTCTGCTCTTTAGCAGAATTTTACTCTATGACTCAGGATATGTGAATATCATTCTTGTGTGGTTTACTTTTAAAGGGAGATGAAGATAGATTTGCCTGCCATCCATCCCGCCTGTTGAGTGCAGGCAAACAGAGTCATTGGGTTTTGATGTCTTACTGCCAGGCAGACGTGGGCTAGACTTGAATCATCACCTCCCCAGTCAGATCTCTGATGTGTAAAACAAGCAGCATGGGAAGAACCAGCTGCTCTGCAGAAGGGACGCCTGTCTCTCCAGATAGAATGGAGCGCTTCTGTCCCTCGGGTTCCAGACCACCACAGACTCATCAGCTCCAGCCCCTGCGGTCACTTGGCCAGACAAAAGCAAGTTATTTTCTCACAGCACAGGGCCTCCTCTCCTGCAAACATAGCCCCTTCTGTTGGGTGTTACTAAGCCGTGAGTCTAAATATGGCACATGGCCGTTGGATGGAAATCATTTCCAGTAAAAGAGGATGTTTCCTCAGCAGTTTTCAAGCTGGCGCTGACTCAAGCATCCTCGAGGGAGACCAATTTAACTGGTCATTAGGGAGACAGCAAAAAGGCATTGAGGAATTCTGTAACAAGATGCGTATCCTGTGTGGAAGCCTCCCTGGGACTCTGACCATTGGCTCTCTGTGCTTGCTGGAGAGGTTTTATTGATGCTGTAGAAAAGTATTTTGCTGCAGCAAATCTGTTATTCGTGCATTGGTTTAAAGGTGCTGTATTGCAGTGGCTCCAGCTTGTGAGGAACTGCACTGAAGGTGAGCCTTGGCACTCAGGCAGTAATTAAATGTTTTAAGATGATTCATACTCAGGTAAATACATCTTCAGAAGTAGAGAAGAGAATTGAGGGCTTGAAAGGAGAGGTGAAAATCTATGCTGAGATTTTTGGGCAAGCTATTCACACTGTCCTGAAGGCAGCATATACACTCACTTACAAATTGAAATGTTTGAAAATTAGAGTGTAAACACAGTAAGGATTCCTTGACATATACCCTATAACACAAAAAAAGGGCTTACTTGCGAGCTATATAGGGTCTGTCTGCTGTGGAAAAAAGTGATCCTTATGAGAATAAAGTGTCATCAAACTTCAAGGCTAGTACTTGTAGACTGACAAAGATATAGCTACTGAGGATGATAAGACCAATGATCTGAATTCAAATGGGTCCCTTTGGTTCTGGAATCATTCAACACCTACCAGAAGTCCAGCAGCAGGTCCACATGAGTAGGGGTTCACTATGCGCAATGAAGCACTGATGCATAGGATCTTTGGTTCCGAAACCCATTCCACTAGGATGCATTCTTGTTCCCAAATATTTACTTTTTCAACACTGTTAATGTTGATCTTAAGAGAAGCATTTCAAAGTACATGAATTACAGGAATGAGAAAATATATTTTAAAAATGGGAGATATGTTAAAAATGTATTTTTTAAAAGGATCTGAATGAAACCACAGTTACTTAACCAAGAAACAATACGACTAACCACAGCTGTGTAGTTCTTAGAGAATATTTATGAATGTGTGTCATCAATGAATATGTCCTGGGCATGGACCATGGGTTCAGAACCTTTTATTTATATATTCACGATTTATTTGTCTTCTAAGTCTAGAACTTTCTTTCTTACAAATAAGAATCTGTGAAGTGTAGTAATTCGGGCTTATTATTTTTTTTTAAAGAAGACATTTGAAGTGTTTCTCCTTAAAAACAAAAATATTTTTAGGTGCAACCAGTTGCCCTTGGCAATAGAAGTGCTGCTGTGCTAATCTTTGCTCTGATCTCTCTTTTCCTGCTGTGATCTTTTAGACCAGGCATCCCCAGACTTTTTACACAGGGGGCCAGTTCACTGTCCCTCAGACCATTGGAGGGCCACCACATACTGTCCTCTCACTGACCACCAATGAAAGAGGTGCCCCTTCCTGAAGTGTGGCGGGGGGCCAGATAAATGGCCTCAGGGGGCCACATGCGGCCCATAGGCCGTAGTTTGGGGATGCCTGTTTTAGACTCTGTATTGGTCTTAAAATGATGGGTCTTTATCCTTGAGATAACTCTCGGTGCCTTTCCTATAGGAGGTCAACATCAAGGCTCCTTGTAGAGACACTGAGTTGAGGCTTTCTGCCCATATAGTACTGAAGCCCATAGAGATGTGGAGGGCTGAGAGAAGATTCACATGTTAGAAGGAGAGGGATGGTGAACCCACACTATTAGAAGATCATCCAGCCCTAGAGACCATGCTCCAAGATAAGATCAGGGCCTTAGTGAGAACCTCTCTTGAAATTTCCATGAAACCATAGCTCAGCATTCTCCTAAGGACATTAGCTGGGTCCTGTGGGCTGAGGGGGCAGGCTGCTATCATGACAAGTGATGGTCCCAAGTATGAGACTTGATGGTCCTGGACGTGACCCTTTTTGGATCCATATAAAATGATTTTTATGGATAAGGTAGGAAGGTTGGCAGGAGACAAACGTGACAAAAGAAGACCTGGCTGTGCTTTCATTGGTTGGAGCTTTGTAGGAAGAAGTAGAATACGGAGCAGTGGGATTCTGCTCTTTTGTTCTAGCTAAAGGCTCACTTTAGGGATGGCACTTCTATGAATATGGAACAAAACATGGGAAGTCTTATTAACCAAAACGATTGCATTTTCTCATCTTTCTTAAGGTGGCAACCATACAGTATTTAAAATATCGGTTAGAAAATAAGTTTAATTTATTATCTGAGTACATAACTTCTTAACTCTTAACTCACATGCTTTGAGGTAATGCACAAGACATAGTCCATTCCCCCTTTCCCTTATCCTCCTCACCTTCCTTTTCCTCATTCTCTTCTCCTTCCTTTCTCTCCTCCTTTTCCTCTTCCTTTTCTTCATCATCCTACTCTTCCTCTTCTTCTCCCTTCCTCTCTCCTTCCATTGCTCTCTCTCTTCTCTCCATGAGTGCAGACCAGGAAATGGGCTTGCTGGAATGAGCCTGTAGCCTTAAGCCCTCTTACAGTAGTGGACACACTCCACCAGCAGAGAGTGCTCTCCATGTGTCATACACTGGGCCAGGCATGAGGTTTTAGCAGTGGACAAAATGGGCAAGTCCTTGCTTTCGTGTGTCTGGAACTCCAGCAAGGTCCAGGCTTATGGCTGGGGTTAGGCCTGTGGAAGGTGCCTAAGAAACTGGTGATATGAGGCATAGTCAGGGAAATTTTAGAGATAACCTTTTAATGTTTTAAAACTTAAAGATGGTCTGCTACTGGCTTTCCAGAAATGTCGAAGTTATTGTTTAAGAATTTTACTTTTTGCTTTAGATGCAATCAGAATGCTAATCTGTGTTACTGCCCAGTCACCACCTGGTGGTTTTTGTCTCGTGTCAGAAGGATATGGTGCATATTACTAATTTCTTCAGAATGATGTGACTACAGTGAAGAGGTCCAGAGCACAGGTATACACAGGTCTGCAAAATCTATCTGCTCCAAAGACAGGCACTTCTTATGGTATTCGTCTAAAACACTAGAATTAGCCATGGAGGAAAAACTGGATCTTACCATGAAAATCAACTAACCACACATATCTCATAAATGTACCCAGAGGCTTTACGATGCACACAGCAGGCACATTGATACCTTATTTAAATAAAAAGGGCAATGAAACATTCCAAAGCACCATGTTATATTTATTAACAAAAAAATGAGTCTGGCCATGAAGGCTGGTTGTGGAAGTCTCTGTAAACTACATAGAACATATTCTCTATGCAGAAATTATAGACCCAATTGTATAAACATACAGGACATTCTTTTTAAAAAGATTATTTGCTTTTAACTTTTAAACAAGGTATTCTTATGTACATGGGATTCAGTGGAAAAATTGCAGCTCTGTGTAGATTTAACTGCCTACCAATGACAGTTATTTATAAACTCATAATAAAATAGATTATTAACTTTATCCCATAAATTCCACTTTAAGATGTTTTAAAATGAGCATTTCTGATCAAATGTGTTGAGATGACTCCAATGGGATCTTCTGTGTTGAGTTGGTATGTTACTCCGTCCAGGACAGCCAGTTAATGGTGCAGCTTTTATCACTTTAATGCATTCAGTCCTGTCTATCAAAGGGTCTAGGGAGGTATTCAGTGAATATCATACTCTCAGGCAGAAGGACATCAGACTACCATGGACACCCGCTTCTCAGATACTGAAGAGAAATACACTGAAGCCAAAAATGGTTCTGTACATCAGGGTTATGTTCCAGGACAGGGACCCTGCTCCATGTTGCTCTACTTTTCTAGAGAGTTCTTTGATAAGGCCACTAAACTGTCAGAAGAAAAGCAGAGGAAGGTTAAGTGCCAGCTGCTCCGGAGAGTGGCAAACCTGAGTTGGAGACTTCGGCTGTTCAGCAGAGGCCAGGTGAGAGGTTGAGAAAGACTATGCCTAGTCTTTCTTACTGGGCAAGAAGAGCTTCCAGTCCAGCTAGTTCATTGGCAAACAACTCCTAGAGAGACACACTGCTGTTATCCTGCCAATCTCTCATGGTACCCAACTGTGAAAGGTATTGTATGGGAGACTGTACAAAAATTATGTGAATGAGTTTCCCATCTTCTGCAGAAGAAAATGGACCAATGGCAAATTGCATATGCAGATTTAAGATTCTCAGCTGTTAGTGCAGCTAGGTTCAAATGGGTTACTAGTCCAGAAGCACTCCATGAGAAGTGACTCAGCCCTCTTGCTATTTTTATGTTTTGCAAGTTCTGTGTTTTTCTAAATACAAGGTTTTATTTTTTCTGCTTAGTCCTTGAAAATCACAGGAGATGTGCATTAGCTGCAAGTTACTTACTTAGTAACTTGAGGGTTAATTGATCACAGGATGTGGCATAAATGAGAAAAAGCTTAAAATCCTATGTTCTCCCTCCGTATCTATACATGTGATGGGAAATACATTTAGTTTTCTGTAACAAAGGATGATAGGTCCTCCAAACATTTTCTAATTTTTGACTTCCTTTTTGGCCCATGAGTCATTAAGCAGTATGTTATTAATTTCCAAATATTTGGAGATTTTCTAGATGCCTTGATGTTGTTGGTTTCTAATTTAATTTTATTGCCGTCAGAGAATATACTCTATTCCCAGAAGGTCATTGAGATGTGATTTATGGCTCAGGATATGGTTCCCGTGGTGGCTGTTTCACGTGCATTTGAAAGAACATATATTCTGAAGTTCTGTAGTTACTACAGCCAGATAAATCAAATTGCTTGTCAATGTGATTTGAAACTTCCCAGGGCTGATCTTTTCGAAGTCTAGTTGTTCTATCAGTTACTGAGAGAGGGGCATCAAAATTTCCACCTATGGTTGTGGGTTTATCTTATTTCTTCTTTTAATTTTCTCAGCCTTTGCTGATAAGTCACAGCTCAAAGCCTGGGAGACACTGTTCAGGGAGACTACAGAGGGAGAAATGGCCCCGGCTTTCAGTGGTGTCATGGATGGTACAGAGCTTGATCCCAGACGGTAGGGTAAGTAGGATTAGGGGAAGTAGAAGGGCAAGGAAGGCCCTGGTAAAGTCCAAGAACATAATATGCAAAGCAGATGAGTTAGAAATGCAGATGGAATGTCCTGGGAGCAAATTATGGAATAGTTGATATCTCTTGGATGGAATAGTTGATAATCCTATCTCATCAATAGTCAATTGACCAGCAACGTTTCCGGACCACACCTTGGCTTCTCTACCCCAACTACATTCAAAAGGCCCCAAATCTCCAAGGCATCAGTAATTTGTTATGATTTATTTTCTTATTCATGCCTAATTTTGTATTTTCTATTTTTGTATTATTTTTTCTTACATAGTTCTCCAAATTTGTCTAAGTTTCAGATACCACAAAACTTAGATTCACTCCATCCCTTCTCCTCCACCTACGTGCTATGCAACCTTGGGCAAATTACTATGCTCTCTGGACTAAGTTTCCTCACCTGTACAACAAAGCTAATAATGGTACTGCCTTCATGGGTGGTTCAGAGAGATAATTAAGATGTATAAAGCTCCTTACAATAGTGCCTGCAGCACAGTGACACTGGCTTAAGTGTTTGTTAAACAAAGCAAAAGGGGAATAGGCTTTGTGGTAGGCTTTGACAAGTGACAAAGATTCTCTCCTTTTTTTGTTTCTTTGAGACAAAGTCTTGTTCTGTTGCACAGGCTAGAGTACAGTGGTGAGGTCTCAGCTCATTGCAACCTCTGACTCCTTGGTTCAAGCGATTCTCCTGCCTCAGCCTCCCGAGTGGCTGAGATCACAGGTGCCCACCACCGTGCCTGGCTAACTTTTATATTTTTAGTGGAGACGGAGTTTCACCATCTTGGCCAGGCTGGTCTGGAAATCCTGACCTCGTGATCCACCTCCCTAGGCCTCCCAAAGTCCTGGGATTACAGGCATGAGCCTCCGTGACCAGCCAAGATTCTCTCCTTCTAAATTCTCTCCCTGATAGGCCTGGATGTTTGGATTCTCATGCATTATCCAGTGTTGGCAAGAATCCTGCTAAGTCAGTTGACCCCTCCCCCTCCCCGTCAACAATTGATCACCTTCTATGTCTGATCAGATTCCTCATCCTTCACCATCCCCATAATGGCTGATCACCATGGCTTGTCTTTAGCAAAAATCCTGCTAAGTTTGTTTAGCTGTAATCCCCCTTACCTCTGATGTTTCCTCTTAGTAATTTTCCATCCGCTTGTCCCTTACCCTGCTTCTTGGCTACAGATATCCACTTGGTCATGTAATTGGAATTAGCCCCAATCTGTCTCCCCACTCAAAAATTATATTGCAGTGGCCCCTACACGTATAACAATAGTCTCCCATTGAATAAATTCTTCTTTCCTGTCCTTAACACATGTCATGAACGAATTTTTCTTTATTGCTCCTGTGCTTTCAGACTCAGTTTTCTCACCTGGAAAATGGGAATGTTGTGATTTCCAAGCACTTGAAATTCCATGCACCTGGTATATTTTATTGTTTGACTCACTCGTAGGCTACTTCTGACAGGTGTGGAATTAGCTGTTCTCCACCTGTCCTGAGGAGAAAATTTTAATATGAATAAACATGCTACAAAATCATCACATTCTTCATTTCAAAGCAAAATCTGAATCTGTGTCTTTATTATAAAAATAATGGAGAATTTGCTGCATTTTGTTCTTCCTTTCTTAGTGAGTATTAACTTGAATTGGAGTAAATTTTTAAAATATTTGGCTTCATTGTAACTATTTATATATGCCTATATGTGAGTATAAACCATGTAAAAACACACAAAAAGTCCCCTTATAATTAGTAAGCTCAGTACATATATACATAATATTGATCTTTCTCTGTGCAAATGTGTGTATTTTATGGAGTTTTGTCTAATCCAAACTCAAATGATCTCAAATTGTTGAGAACTAGCTTGGGTGTCATATTGTATTATCCACGAGAATGGCCTTCAGTTTTAAAATAATTTCCAAAGTTGAATGATAATTCTAGTTAATAAGGCCTTGTCTTATTAACTAGAATGTTAATGCCATCAACATTCCATTTTCTGAGAATATCCCCTGTGCCTAGGTTGCCTGGGGTGCAGGAGTGAGATTTCATTTGAAATAATGGACAGTTCATGGTGTGAGACACTTGAAATTCAGCTATGTCCCAGACATCATGCATAACACTAATGGGCATTTCAGCCCTTAAACTGCTAATTTTTAAAAATACATCAGAGGTAAAGATGTCAATACATAGAACTGAAGGTTGTTCAAATTTTATTTTAAAGGCAAAGAGCATTAAAGATTCGACAGCCTGGTTTTAAGTTTCATTACTGATGACAAATGGCTATTAGTTTATGAATCAACACACATGAATTTGATTCATGTGGGATTTACATTGGCCTTGGTGCTCTCATCTGAAAAATTACCTCCTTAAACAGTGTCATGATAGCAGTGAGGACTTTTACAGTTTACACCAGCAGGAGGAAAGTTATAGGCAAAATGTAGGAATAGTCACAGTGCTGAAGGTATAGACATTGAGAATTCCTAGAAATGATCTAGAGTCTGCCTCTTACAACAATATCTCACATGTTTACTTTACTTGATTCTTGAACAATAACACCAAGGAGGAAGTCTTTATTATCCCCATCTTAAAAGTCTTGTATATGAGCTTCGGAAATATACCAGTATCTATACTAAAATGCAGGTCCACATCCAGGTCTTTAGACTCTACATCTGGTGCTCTTGGCACTAAGCTGTCTCAAGTGTCATGGAATACCAAAGAAGAGATTTCGATCTCTACCATTTAGTTTATATCTCTCGTCAACTCACACTGGGGAGTTGCAGATATTTGCTGTCTTTCAAGGCTTTGAGAACCTGAATAACAAATGCAGTGCAATTGCCAAGTGATGTACATCTTCCCCGCCTACAACACATTATGTTTTAATCTTGATGCAATGAATGCTCACAGACTGTCCCCTATATGTCTAATAGAGAACGGATAATGGTGCTAAACAGACATTTATCCTCCTGGACCTATCCCAGGAGCTCTGTAGGTGGTGTGCTTCTCCAGATGCTCTGATGGAGAGGAATTCTCTTGGCATCCCCTAGGACTTTGCCAGCCATGGCACCAACCAGAGGAGTCATAGAGAGAAGGATGTGGTGAGATTCCCAGATGGTGCCTGGGGGCAAAGGAAGATCGATGAACAGCATTCAAAGTGACTGAAAAGGTCCCAAAACTTTTAAACAACATTTAAAGCATTCGTGTGTAAGCCATCTGGCTGTGTAAGTCATTTTATTTTATATTCATTTGAGTGTGTTAGCATTAATTACTGAACATGACTTAAGATGTACAGATACGGACTGGAAAATTCAGTCTTGTTTATGCATCTTCTCTTGACCTTGCTAGTGTATAGACTGAAAAGCAGGAGGGAAGCTAGCATTTATTGAACACCTACTATGTGAAAAGCACTTTATATATGCTTTATCTCATTAAATCTTTATGACCTTCAGTCTAACAAGATAGTTATTTCATAGATATGTTACAGATGATGAAATTGAGTTCACAGAAGTTAAGAAATATCCCAGTGGCTACACAACTACTGCATGCTGAAGATATTACATGGCAAAGCTGACTTGAAGGAAAGCCTGTGCATTATGGTGATTGCATGTTATCTTCCCCACAGTGGACTTACATGCTGCATGTTTCTCAGATGGGAAGTGACATTTCTTAACAGGCATTCATCCTTAGTCAACAGTTTGAGAAAAATGACAGTTCAGGAAAAGGTGAATGACAATTCAGAGAAAGGTTTGCATAGAGATCAAAACACGATCTTATCTTAACATAGAATTGCCAAATGTGTAAGGCAGTGATTTCTGGGAACATCAGTTCAAAGAGTTACATAATGGTTCATTTGGTTCAAAGGTCATATCTCCCTTTCTGGTCTCCCGAAACAGTGTTTCCAAACTTTGAGCTGTGACTTACCAGCAAAAGCTGACAAAATTAAAGAAAGAAATAGATAAATTCACAATCATAGGTGGACGTTTTGATATCCCACTCTCAGTAACAGAACAACTTGATTTTGAAAAGATTGGCATTGGGACGTTTCAAATAACATTGTCAAATTATTCTTTTTTCAGATAGGGCTTCTGTGCCTCTAAATGTTTAGAGATTCCCCCAAACACAAAATAAGTAGTATACTGTACCTCAGAGTAACATTTTCATTCATCCCTATTTTCAAAAAATAATGTTTTGTGAGGAAGTTGTTTAGTATAAAATTCTCATTAAGTCAGTTTATTTTACATTGAGTGACATTTTAGAGTTTTCAGATAAAGAATGAATGGTTTTTACACTAGGATTCTCATTTTAAGCAGTCATCATCCATTAATCTTACCTTAAAAGTTTGTTAATGGAAAGTGTTGATCAAACCATTGAAAGGTTGGTAAGATATAGGGAAAGAAGAGGGATTTGTGGGAAAATGGAGGGTATATATTATCGGTGTTTTTCACTTGGAGAAAAGTTCTGACTTAAAAAAAAAAGCTTCGGTTGATAAGCGCATGTTTGTGATATTATTTAAGGTTAGATGATAAAAGAAGATTAGGCAATAAGAACTTCAGAGTGGGTGTATGATTAAAGTAAGAGTGTTTTCCTCTTAAGATATTATAACTATAAAATAAAGTCAATAATTTATTTTATCTTTTTTTGTTCCCCATTTTTAAAAATTATCCTTCAAGTTCTGGGGTACATGTACAGGATTGTTACATAGGTGTACACATGCCATGGTGTTTTGCTGTATCCATTCCCCCAGCATCTACATTAGGTATTTCTCCTAATGCTATCCCTCCTCTATCTCCCCACCCACTGCGATCCCTCCCCTAGTCCCCCCACCCTCCAACAGGCCCTGGTGTATGATGTTTCCCTTCCTGTGTCCATGTGTTCTCATTGTTCAACACCCACTTATGAGTGAGAACATGTGGTGTTTGGTTTTCTGCTCTTGTGTCAGTTTGCTGAGAATGATGGTTTTCAGTTTCATTCATGCCTCTGCAAAGGACATGAACTCATCCTCTTTTATGTCTGCATAGTATTCCATGGTGTATATGTGCCACATTTTCTTTATCCAGTCTATCATTGATGGGTATTTGGGTTGGTTCCTAGTCTTTGTTATCTTAAACAGTGCTGTAATGAACATGTGTGTGCATATGTCTTTATATTAGAATAATTTCTAATCCTTTGGGTATATACCCAGTAATAGGATTGCTGGGTCAAATGGAATTTCTATTTCTAGATCCTTGAGGAATTGCCACACTGTCTTCCACAATGCTTGAACTAATTTACACTCCCACCAACAGTGTAAAAGCATTCCTATTTCTCTCCACACCCTCTCTAGCATCTGTTGTCTCCTGATTTTTTAATGATCCCCATTCTAACTGGCGTGAGATGGTATCTCGGTGTGGTTTTGATTTGCATTTCTCTAATGACCAGTGATGATGAGTTTTTCTTCATATATTTGTTGGCTGCATAAATGTCTTCTTTTGAGAAGTGTCTGTTCACATTCTTCACCGACTTTTTGATGAGTTTTGTTTGTTTGTTTGCTTTCTCGCAAATTTGTTTAAGTTCTTTGTAAATTCTGGTTATTAGCCCTTTGTCAGACAGGTAGACTGCAATTTTTTTTTCCCGTTCTGTTGGTTGCCAGTTCACTCTATTGACAGCTTCTTTTTCTGTGCAGAAGCTCTTAAGTTTAATCAGATCCTATTTGTCTCTTTTGACTTTTGTTGCCATTGCTTTTTGGTGTTTTAGTCATGAAGGACTTGCCTATGCCTATGGCCTGAATGGTATTTCCTAGGTTTTCTTCTAGGATTTTCATGGTTTTAGATCTTATGCTTAAATCTTTAATCCATCTTGAGTTAATTTTTGTATAAGGTGTAAGGAAGGGGTCCAGCTTCAGCTTTCTGCATATGACTAGCCAGTTTTCATAACACCGTATATTATAGGAAATCCTTTCCCCATTGCTTATTTTTGTCAGGTTTGTCAAAGATCAGATGGTTGTAGATGTGGGCGTTATTTCTGAGGCCTCTGTTCTGTTCCATTGGTTTATATCTCTGTTTTGATAACAGTACCATGCTGTTTTGTTTACTGTAGCCTTGAAGTATAGTTTGAAGTCAGGTAGCGTGATGCCTCCAGCTTTTTTTTTTTTTTTTTCCTGCTTAGGATTGTGTTGGCTATGCAGGCTCTTTTTTGGTTCCATACGAAGTTTAAGGTTGTTTTTTCCAGTTCTGTGAAGAAGGTCAATGGTAGCTTGATGGGGATAGCATTGAATCTATATATCACTTGAGGAAGTTTGGCCATTTTCACAATATTGATTCTTCCTAACCATGAGCATGGAATGTTTCTCCATCTGTTTGTGTCCTCTCTTATTTCCTTGAGCAGTGGTTTATAGTTTTCCTTGAAGAGGTCCTTCACATCCCTTGTTAGCTGTATTTCCAGGTATTTTATGCTCTTTGTAGCAATTGTGAATGGGAGTTTGCTCATGGTTTGGCTCTCTGTTTGTCTGTTATTGGTGTATAGGAATGCTTGTGATTTTTGCACATTGATTTTGTATCCTGAGACTTGGCTGAAGTTGTTTATCAGCTTAAGGAAATTTTGGGCTGGGAATATTTAAACTACTCTTTAAAAATTAGCGACCAATAATTCCTCTGTCACAGTTTTATTCAAATGCATTTAAGAAACTAAGATTTAAACAACAGCCAAACATATGGAACTTGCCTTTAGGCAATTTCTTAGTTTGTTTTAATGAAAAATAAAAAATAAAAAAAAATACCTTTCACGAGTTTCTAGAGCCAAACAGCCACAAGGAATAAACACGTTCTGGAAATGGTACGGATTGAGCACTGCAGAAAGTCCCAGGTTTCCTGTTCTTACTTTATTTGGATTCGTCTTTTATCAAACACTCACTGTGGCCATTCACTACGTCTAAAATAATCTACCCTGGAGCCATTTCCTTGCCAAACTGAAATCTCTAGTGGGAATAAGAATCTTTGTAAAGGATCACTCATTTGTCCTACACACTTGTGACTTCATTTACCTGAAGCAACAGGTAAAAAACAATTAGTGAAATAATGTATTTGATTTGCTGTATTATATGGTGGGGGGTGCTGCTGTATAAAAATAGACCATTTCTTTCTGGCTGTTATTGTGTTCAAAGTGTTTTTCAAAGATGCGGGCTCTGTTTGGGTGTTTGTGGGCATTTACCCTGTATGCTCAAGGAATCGTGCTCTCTGTTTTCAAGAACATACACTTAATTTGTTTCAAGGAAACTGACATTTCTTTCAAAAGTTTAAAAATATGAATAATCAACAGGTACCCAGAAATTCATCACTCTTGAAGTAGAAAATTAGGACAATGTGTTTACTTCCAAGTTACTCACACGAAGCATGGAAAAGACAATAACGTACGCACATCTTCTGGTGAACTTTTCTGTGTTCTTGAGAGGTAAAGAAGAATCCTCCAGAAGTCTTTGGGCATACATTCATTAATTCTTTCCATATATTGTTATCACATACCTATTATCCGTCAGAGACTCTATTGGGCTTTTATGATAGAGTGGTAGACCAGACGGACAGGCATGTCTGTCTTCTTTCACTGGATGACATTCTCATAGCAGGAGTCAGATGTGCTTGAGTACCGTTCAGATATTTACAGTAATGGGACAGTGGCAGTATGGGGAGGGGCTGTGCTTGTCAGTGTATGGAAAGGCCTCTGAGGAGATGATATTGAAGCTAAACTCTAAGTAGGAATGTCAGATATGTTAAGTTGGTGCAAAAGTAATTGCAGTATTTGCCTTTGAAAGTTATGGCAAAAACTGCAATTACTTTTGCACCAAACTAATAGCAAATACAAATACAGGCCAAGCAATTAAATTTGAATTTCAGACAAACAACAAATAGAACTTTAGGCATGTTCTATGCAATATATGCGTGTGTTTATATATATATATATATATAAATATAAATGTATGTGTGTATGTATGCACGTGTTTGTGTATAGTTTGTGTGTGTGTATAAATACATATTTAGAGATGGTCTCACTCTGCCACCCAGGCTGGAGTACAGTAGCATGATCATAGCTCACACAGCCTCAGTCTCCAGTGATCCTCTCATCTCAGCCTCCTGAGTAGCTGGGACTACGGGCATGTGCCAATATTCCCAGCTAATTTTGTTTTCAGAGACAGGGTCTCTCTGTATTGCCATGGTCTTGGCCAGGTTTTGAACTCCTGGCCTCAAGCAATCCTCTTGCCTCAGCCTTTCAAAATGTTGTGATAACAAGTGTGAGCCACTGTGCCCAACCTGTTCTATGCAATATTTGATTCTGCATTTTATCTGACAACCCTAACTCTGAGGAAGGAGCCCAGAGGAGTCATTCCTTGAGGATTAGGGGCAGAATTTTGATACTGTGCAGGATTTTGACACTGTAGAGGGGAAGAGCCTTGCAGAGGTGCCTGGAGGTAAGATCAGGAGAGGAGCTTCGATGGAGACGCAGTGTTCCTGGAGGGCAGGAGCAGTGGCACTGAGGATAGACTGCCCCAACTAAAATTCTATCCCCGTGGCTTACTCCCCATGTGGCCCTTCAGTTGAGTCACAGAACTTCTCTGCACAGTTTCTGCATTAGAAAAATAGAAATATTAGTACCTATCTCATAGGATCAACTTGTTGACTAAAATAGTTAATACTTGCAAACAGCATGGACCATCTAAGTGTTTGCTATTATTATTATTATTATTTTCAGTTGCATGGGCAACTCACCATGAAATATTTCCATCACACACCAGTTTAAATTGATCCACACACAGCAAACATACTCTGCTCAGAGAGAGAGAGAGAGAGAGAGAGAGAGAGAGAGAGAGAGAGAAATATCTGATGATATTAAACTTACCTGTTTCTTTCATAAAATAAAATGTGTACCTCCCAAACATTAATTACTATGTGAAGCCAGACCCAGGGTGCTAAGCTTAGTATCTATTTTAACAGGACTATCTTTGAAGTCATTCTTAACTTACTGCCAGATCTACTGGCATGTCTTAGGAGCTCTAGAACAGACCACTTAACAAGGGAACCTGATAAACATCTTTATCTACAACTGGTCCTAATATTTTTTAGCCACTTCTAGTGCAGAGGTTTCATAGATTTCTTTTTTACTACTGTATGAAGCAATTCTTCCTTAATGCACAAATAAAAATGTTTCATGATGTTTCATGACATTTCACTTATAACAAGGGTTTTTCAAATGATGTTGACCCAAATGTCCTTCATTCTTTCTTGTGAGCCTAACTCAGTGCTTCCTTACAGACTTCAGCATGCCAAGGCCAGGTCAAACCTCCCTGCTGTAGCATGAGCACCATGCATAGACAGCTGCAAAGGTGGGAAAATGGTATTGGAGATTCCAAGCTCCACAAAAGTCACAAAGGGCATTGGCTTCCACTTATCTATCTGAGTCAAGCAAACCAACTCTTGATGACAACAGCCACCAAGGTGCAAGAGTGATAGAGCCTGGGCTCTGATTTTTCACCAACTTGGTGGAACCACCCACCCTATTGTATTGCTGTGTGCATCAGGCGTCTCAGTCTGCACATGGGGGTAAGAAGGGTAAGAACTTGCTTGTAGAGTAGCTATGAGGCTCAGATGAGTGGACGCATGTAAAACAGCCCTGAGAGATGTGTCTGGCACATAGTAAATCCTAAATAGCAATATAAATGTAAATAATATCACCATATGAAATATAATGATTATTATCATTTCATTGATGCTACATTGGTGTAGTACCACAAAGTTCCCAGATGCTGTCCAGAGGTGATGTGAGGGGAAAAGGAACTGTTATAGCATACTCATAGCCAGTGGCTAAATGTACCTTAACAGAGCGAGAACCTGTCTCAAAAACAAAACAAAACAAAACAAAAATGTATCCAAGTACTAGCTATATTATTACTATTGTTATTTTTTTCTGATTATTTTTGCATAGAAGAGCTAATGACCAAGACTAGTATTTAACCAACAAATTTGACTTCAGTTTCCAAATGATTGCAGGTACTTTCAGAACAGTTCCCATTACTCCACACAACTTTGAAACATGTTTACTTGCCCATGGATGCAGGGGCCCATCTTTTGAATCCATGCCTTTTTTGGCACCAAGCCTGACAGATGAGTTGAACGAGCCAATAGGGCATTATTATCAGGAGCCAAAAGGAAGGAGTAACTTGAAAATATCTGAACTGATTTTAGAACACACTGCAAAATTGTATCTAAAAGAGAACTATTAAAGAACATTTTGAGCAATGGCTACAGTTTTGGAATTTACATTCCTAAGACTGATTTGAAGGGAGAAAAATTATTACCATGTTTGAATTCTACCTTTGGTGTTTTTTATAGCTTTGTGACTCAAAATGGGTGCCATGGACCAATTACATCCCAATGACATGGGCATTCCCTGAAAGCTTCTTAGAAATGCAGAATCTCAGACCTACTGCATCAGAGTTTCAGTTTAGCAAGATCCCTGGGGGATCTGCATGCACTTTAGGTTTGAAGGGCACTATTTTACAGTCTCTTTACAGCAGTGGCACACCATGTTAAGCCCCTGCTCTTACCTGTAAATGTCTGAGGTCATTACACTCATTGCAATCTGATGTAATTCTCAACTCAACATGCTAACGACAATGTGTTCTTTGACACAGTTATCATTAGCCCAGGTAGATGGAATTTAAACCAGCAATTCCAGTATTTATCTTGTAAAACTTGTTAACACCAAGTAAAGCTGACCACAGACATTACCACTTGACCACTATGGGAAGCCACTATCGGAACGTCCTAGTTAAGGCAAATACTTAGTATTGATAACAGCCTTTGGGGTTTGTTGATGGCTGCTTAGGAGTCATAAACACCCTGCTGGCTTGTGTGAAACCTCAAGTAAATGAGATCATCACTACTTAAGTATTGCCACTTCTGCAGACAGTTTTTAGTTTAATCTATCATGCTAAATAATTTGGCCAAAGAAAGAAAGAAAGGTCTCAGCTTATCTACCCAAAAATAATTTCAGTGAAAGTGTTTCTCCTTCCACATGAGGATGGCGCATGTGTCAGTGTTCATGTTAACCAATCGAGGCATGAACCATGCTTTACTCAGTGGCACTGGCACGAAGTATTTGGAGATCTGCCTCCACCCACAAACTACTTAATGGGAAAAAAAGTCATTTGCTGCCAACCCACCGTCTGATTCTGAGTTTTTATGACTGTACTTCTCTGCCCAGTAATCTGGATCTAAATGTGGCCCCCAGCTCCCTCTTCTGCTTTTTTGCTTCTCTCAACCAAAGCACACGTGAGGTTAGATGTTCATGCTCTTGAGGCCATTGTGCCTATTTTGATTCAACAATCTACATTAGCCCAGCTACCCTCTGCAGATGATTCTGTTTGGTTCTTAGTGGATGTCTGAGCTTGTTCTCTGAGGATTGGAATGGCTTTTTGCCACCCTGGGAGTGAATTTTTGCCTTTCTGGCTTACATTTTAAGTAGACCGCTGGGTGTGGGCTGCTATTTCATTTCCCAACTTGCTCTGTGAAATTACACGAAAATATTACAAACTCTGTTTGTGGAAAGGCTGAGGGTTTTGGCTTCAAAGCCTAAACCTCTCCAGAGGACAGTGTGAGACAGAGCAGAGAACAAAAGCACTGGCCCGATGGCAGGTTCTGGGTGAGTCCTTGGAGGTCTGGTTAGCCTGGTCAGTTCCTGTCAGTGCCTGGAGAGCTCCATGCATTTCCAGGACTCAGTCCCCCTGCTGTGGAAGTCCATGCCATGTTGACAGAGTTTCCCAGAAAGAAATGGCAGAAGAAATCAGGAGAGGTTGACTTTTATTGAGTAGTAATGCTTTGGCAATCAGGTTCACAATGACTCTTTGTCATTCTGCCACCAAGTAGAAATAACCATGTTGTTAAGTTGTAGCTGAATTTTACAATGGTTTATTCTTATATTTTACCCCAAGTCTGACCAATGGCTGCAAAAAGAATGTGACCACAGATGTCCTTGTGAGCAGAGCTAACATAGGTGAGGAGCCCAGCTTATCCTCTTTAGAGCTTATCAACTCAGGGCCTCAGAACTCAAAGTCTAGGTGTTAGATGGCAGAATAAGATAATGTGTTCTCTTTTAACGACTTGTTCCCATAATATTTGGATCCATCACAGTGGTATTTTCTGAGCAAGGAGGGGAAAATGAAAGATGTAATGTAAAAATAATCACATCTATAATTATTGAAACATATATTTCTGGAAAGAGTTGCAGAGTTGTATTTTTTGCCTTTTACATCACTTCTATACCAGAGTCCTGTCACTCCAGAACTGCATTTGAGGCAAGCTTAGTTCTACTGTGGAAGGGAGAGGCATGTGGTGAAATTCCACCCAGACTGTGGCCCTGACTGTGGGGTAGGTGATTCTGGAGGAGGACAGAAATTACTGTACCAGCAAAGGGAGGTAAGGGCTTTTACGGAATTAGAGAACATGTGTAGATGTGAATGCATATGTAAAGGGGAAAATGATGTAGTTCCCCATGAAAAGGGCAACTGGCTAAAATGCAAATTCAAACTAAGGTACTATTTCTCAGCTATGGGGTTGGTAAACATGAAAAACGTTTGACAACATGCTCTATGGTAAGGCTGGGGTATGTGTGACTTTATGTATTGCTAGTGGGAGTACAACATGACATAACACCTATAGAGGTAATTTGACACTATTTAGAAAGAGTACTCAAGGATTTACCCTTTGAACCAGCAATGCCTTTTCAGGAAGACAATCCCAAAGATACTGGCAAAATATAAAATGATATTTGCACTAGATTATTTATTGAAGCACGATTTATAAACACAAAAGTCTAGAAATGACCCACATATCCATCAGCTGTTGGTTGATTGTTTAAATAAATTGTGGTACATCCATACAAAAACAGCTGTGTAAAGAAATGAGAAAGATCTGTTTTCATGAAGTAATCTTCTAGATATATTTTAAGGTGAAGAGGAATGTGTGTGTTAGTCCATTCTCATGTTGTTGTAAGAACATACCCAAGACTGGGTAATTTATAAAGGAAAGAGGTTTAATTGACACACAATTCCACATGGCTGGGGATACCTTAGGAAACTTACAATCATGGCAGAAGGCACTGCTTCACAGGGTAGCAGGAGAGAGAATGGTGCCACGTAAAGGTAGAACCTTCTTAAAAAAAACCATCGTATCTCATGAGAACTTACTATCATGAGAACAGTATGAGGGGAATCACCCCCATGATTCAATTACCTCCCAGACTAATGAAGAAAAGAGAGAAGAATCAAATAGACACAATAAAAAAATGATAAAGGGGATATCACTGCTGATGCCAGAGAAATACAAACCACCATCAGAGAATACTATAAACACCTCTACACAAATAAACTAGAAACGCTAGAAGAAATGGATAAATTCCTGGACACCCTCCCAAGACTAAACCAGGAAAAATTGAATCCCTGAATAGACCAGTAACAAGTTCTGAAACTGAGGGATTAATTAATAGGCTACCAACCAAATAAAGCCCAGAACCAGAGGAATTCACAGCTGAATTATACCAGAGGTACAAAGAAGAGCTGGTATCTTTCCTTCTGAAACTATTCCAAGCAATAGAAAAAGAGGGAATCCTCCCTAACTCATTTTATGAGGCCAGCATCATCCTGATACCAAAACCTGGCAGAGACACAAGAAAAAAAGAAAATTTCAGGCCAATATCCCTGATGAACATCAATGCAAAAATCCTCAATAACATACTGGCAAACTGAATCCAGCAGCACATCCAAAAGCTTATCCACCACGATCAAGTCGGCTTCAGCGCTGGGATGTAAGGCTGGTTCAACATACACAAATCAGTAAGTGCAATCCATCACATAAACAAAAGGAATGACAAAAACCACATTATTATCTCAATAGAATTTCAATAAAATTCAACAGCCCTTCATGTTAAAAACACTCAATAAACTAGGTATTGATGGAATCTATCTCAAAAGAATAAGAGTTATTTGTGACAAACCCACAGCTAGTGTCATACTGAATGGGCAAAAGCTGGACACATTCCCTTTGAAAACCAGCAAAAGACAAGGATGCCCTCTCTCACCAGTCCTATTCCACATGGTATTGGAAGTTCTGGCCAGGGCAATCTGGCAAGAGAAATGAATAAAGGGTATTCAAGTAGAAAGAGAGGAAGTCAAATTGTCTCTGTTTGCAGATGACATGATTATATATTTAGAAAACCCCATGATCTCAACCCCAAATCTTCTTAAGCTGATAAGCAACTTCAGCAAAGTCTCAGGATACAAAATCAATGTGCAAAAATCACAAGCATTCCTATACACTAACCATAGATAGCCAAATCACAAATGAACTTCCATTCACAATTACTATAAAAGGAATAAAATACCTATGAATACAACTCATATGGGGTGTGAAGGACCTCTTGAAGGAGAACTACAAACCACTGCTCAAGGAAATAAGAGAGGACACAAACAAATGGAAAAACATTCCACGCTCATGAATAGGAAAAATTGGTATCATGAAAATGGTCATACTACCCAAAGTAATTTAGAGATTCAGTGCTATCCCCATCCAGCTACCATTGACTTTTTTCACAGAATTAGAAAAAACTACCTTAAGTTGCATATGGAACCAAACAAAAAAGCTCAAATAGCCAAGACAATCCTAAGCAAATATAACAAAGCTGGGAGCAACAAGCCAGCTGACTTCAAACTATACTACAAGGCTACAGTAAACAAAACAGCATGATACAGGCACCAAAACAGATATATAGACGAATGGAACAGAACAGAGGCTACAGAAATAAGGCCACACATCTACAGCTATCTGATCATTGACAAACCTGACAAAAGCAAGCAATGGTGCTTTAATAAATGGTGTTGAGAACACTGGCTAGCCATATGCAGAAAACGGAAACTGGACCCCTTCCTTATGCCTTATACAAAAATTAACTCAAGGTGGATTAAAGACTTAAACATAAGACCTAAAACCACAAAAATCCTAGAAGAAAATCAAGGCAATACCATTCAGGACATAGGCATGGGCAAACTCTTCATGACTAAAACACCAAAAGCAATGGCAACAAAAGCCAAAAGAGACAAATGGGATCTGATTAAACTTAAGAGCTTCTGCACAGAAAAAGAAATTGTCAATAGAGTGAACTGGCAATCAACAGAATGGGAAAAAAATTTGCAGTCTACCTGTCTGACAAAGGGCTGATATCCAGAATTTACAATGAACTTAAACAAATTTGCAAGAAAACACACAAACAAACAAAACCCATCAAAAAATGGGTGAGGAATATGAACAGACACTTCTCAAAAGAAGACATTTATGCAGCCAACAAAAATATGAAAAAAAAGCTCATCATCACTGGTCATTAGAGAAATGCAAATCAAAACCACATTGAGATACCATCTCACACCAGTTAGAATGGGGATCATTAAAAAATCAGGAGACAACAGATGCTGGAGAGGGTGTGGAGAGAAATAGGAATGCTTTTACACTGTTGGTGGGAGTGTAAATTAGTTCAACCATTGTGGAAGGCAGTGTGGTGATTCCTCAAGGATGTAGAACCAGAAATACCATTTGACCCAGCAATCTCATTACTGGATATATACCCAAAGGATTATAAATCATTCTACTATAAGGACAGATGAACGTGTGTGTTTATTGCAGCACTATTCACAATAGCAAAGTCTTGTAACCAACCCAAATACCCATCAATGATAGACTGGATAAAGAAAATGTGGCACATATACACCATAGAATACTATGTAGCCATACAAAAGGATGAGTTCGTGTCCTTTGCGTGAAATTATCAGCCCCATTAAATGCAGGGACATGAATGAAGATGGAAATCATCATTCTGTACAATCTAACACAAAAACAGAAAACCAAACACTGCATGTTCTCACTCATAAGTTGGAATTGAACAATGAGAACACATGGACAGAGGGAGGGGAACATTGCACCCCGGGGCCTGTCAGAGGGGAGAGGGGCGGCTAGGGGAGGGATGGCATTTGTAGAAATACCTAAATGTAGATGACGGGTTGATGGGTGCAGCAAACCACCGTGGCACATGTGTACCTATATAACCAACCTGCATGTGCTGCACATGTATCCCAGAATTCAAAGTATAATTAAAAGAAAAGAAAAGAAAGTGGATAAGGGTTATTGGGGTGGGAGATGGGAAGGATTGAATGTAAGGAGGCCCAGGGGGAGTTTCTAGGGTGATGGAAATTTTCTGTATCTTAATAAGAGTGTGGGTTTCACGGGTGTACATATTTCTCAAAACTCATCAAACTTTAGTCTTCTACAAGTAGATGGAAGGAATATGTTCTAATGTTTGATTGCAGAATATGGTCACCACAGTTAATAATAATGCATTGCATATTTTAAAATAGCTAGAATAGAGGACTTGACATGTTTCCAACACAGAGAAATGATAAATGGTTGAGGTGATGGGTCCCCTAAGTGCCCTGACTTGATCACTACATATTCTATACATGTAACAAAATATCACAAAATTTTATAAATTTGTGAAAATATTAGGTATTGATATAAATCTTTAAAAAAAACTATATGTTAAATTGTGTGTTATGTAAATTGTACCTTAAAATATTTTACTTAAAGAGAAGAAAAGAAGCTGATGGACATTGGCTTGGGCCGGTAGTGTTATACAGCAATCTTGAGCTCCCCATCCAAGAAGAGAATTTGTCCAGCACACAGCGGGCAAGTGAGCAAGCAGTCGGGCCAATAGCAACATGCACACCCTGTCTGCCATCAAAGGTCAGGTCCGGTGAGGACTTCAATTGCTTAAGAATGAGCAATCAGGAAAAAAGCCACCCAAGGCAACAAAGGTGCCATTAAAAAAATATGCAGAAATAAGGGAAATGGAATGTCATGTTAGAAATATACCTCTGGAAAACATTTCCTACTGGAATTTTTTTTTTAAGTGTGGGAAAACTGTCTGCTTACTGTAACAGGTGGTGGGGAGACAAGGGCCCGGTCAAACAGGATCAAGGTTCCTTACAGAACGAACCCACAGCTGTTCCGTTTTGCAGGATGAGGCACATTTCTGGGCCCATCAAAGTAAGACTGCAAAGAGTTTTGATGATAAATGAAGGGCTGTAGATCTTTATCTTGCAAGAACTGGATTTTTCTTCTTCTTTTGTTTTCTTTTTCTTTTTTTAACTCAGGAGAATAAAGTGATCCAGCTTTTGGCTTTCTCTGTTTTTACTTGAGGAAGATTACCCTTGGTGTAGTAGGAGGAATGGCATAGTTGAAGGAAGCACGGAGGTGGGCTATTGGTAGTCATCTGGGGAAAAATAATTTGGGTCTGAATTGAGACAGGGGTTGTGAAGCTAGGACAAGCTGGACTTGAGGGAGATTTCTTAGGTGGCAATGAAAGGAATGACTTGCCGCTGCTTATCTGTGTGGGAGTAGATGTAATGGGACATGAGAAAGTCAGGGAGAACCAGTAAGAGGTAGGTGAAGAAATGATAGAAATTAAGGTTTCCGGCATTGGCACTTTTGGTAAGTGGTGACTCCATTAACAGAGTCCATAAACAGGAGACGTAACATTGAAAGGAAAAATAATGTGTCCTGGTTTAGAAACTTGAATTTGATTTGTTTGTGGGATACCAAGGGGTTATAAGCTAGTTGTATTATATTAGACTTTTAGTAATTCTGTTTAGGGAGATATGATTAGATTCAGGTAGATCCAAGTCTATTATAAGCTGTTTCATAACAGAATTTTGTTGTGTTTGCCAAAAATGCATCTTACTCTTTGGCATTTTATGGATCATCTTGGTGTAACACCACTCCAGAAAAAGACTTAGCTTTTACATATCTTAGATCTTCGGGTTTAAAATCTCATATTCAGCTTCATAATTCAGTCACTCATAAAAAGTGTTGAGTGCTTACTACATGCAAGATGCTATGTTCAGTGCTGTCAGAAACATAAGAACCATGTCCAGGTATAGGAATTATTTATAGCAATGCACACCCAAAGAGGACACTGCTTGGAAAAGGCAGTATTAGGGTATGTGTCAAGTGTGGAGACCAGCAAGCAAACTAGGGGCTGGGTTTATACTTTGCACTGATTTTGAAGATGCCCTGTGGAAACATACCTAGCTTAAACACTCATCTACATACAAGAGCAGATTCTGCAAAGAAGCTGGAGCATGGTGAAAGCAACTCTGTAGAGTGCCAGGGTTGTTTGTTGAAGAGTTAATTACCTAGACCCATAACTGGATGCGCCTCCTCTCTCTGCTTGTCTGCTGGCTTCATTCCATTGCTTTGCAAGCAAGTTGTGCTTGAGATCAGCACGGTAGAAACTTGCAGATATGGTGATTAAGTGACTACTGAGGGAATTTAAGCTTTCTCATATAGGATGCCTCTCTTAATTGGGAGGTCCTTATTCGGGAAATCCACTTTTTCAGGATGTGATCAGATAACTGATTTAGCCCTAATGATAGTTAATGGCAGTGGCTGGAATTTAATGGGGCTGATAATTTCATGTAATTGGGGGGCCTTCAAATGAGGGAATGCCCCTGAGTGGCATTGCATTAGGGCTTCTGTCTGAGTGAAGCAGGTGCTTCCTGTCTGTTTCCCTTCTGCAGCTCTGTTAATGAGGAGATTCTAGAGCTTCTAGGAAGAGGGCAGAGTTTTGGTTCTCTTTCTAAGAGGATGGACCAAGCCAGGTGATGTTTTTTAGAGGAGGTGCCAACCTGGTTTAGTCTCAGATAACGTTTTAGTTTAAATTTATTTTTTCTTTTAAATTTAATAACCCTAAACCAATATAGGTGACTATTTAAATGGATCTAGCATAGAACATTGGCAGATGATAAGCGTAGAATGAACTAATTTTAATTGTAACTGTCATGTCTACATTAGAACATTTTGATCCAAGGTACTGCTTTTGTAATTATAGTGATGATATTAAGCTGTAAAAATCAAACTGTCTGAACTGTTTTGTTTTTCCCCGAACCAATCAGTTCTCCAACTCCCTGGATGCAAACTAAGTATTCTACCATTCAATTCAATTCTGACACTAACTACCTGGAGTTGAGGCAGATCCCACAGGTAAAGGGGTGAGTCCTACAAGACTGTCCCCACTATAGACACTAGTTGCAAGTCCCAGGTTTCCAACTGTGCTTTTGATCAGTCAGTTGCAAGACGAAGATTCACACAACCTACTCAAGTTTGAGAACTTGCTAGAATGGCTCACAAACCTCAGGGGAAAAAGTGTTTATGGTTACAGGTTTATTATAAAGGATACATCTCAGGAACAGTCAATAGAAGAGATACATTGGACAAAGTACAGAGGAGGAACGTGTGGAGCTCCCTTGCCCTTGCTGGCTGCACCACCCTCCCAGCACCTTCATGTATTCACCAAGCTCAAAGTTCTCTGAAGCCTGTAGATTACAGGAGTTTCATGGAAATTTTATTACTTGGTAATGATTCATTGAATCATTGTGCATTGGTGATCAACATGATCTCTGGTCCCTCTAGAAATAGAGGATTGGGGTACCATACACCATTTTAACCTTTTGATCATGCCTTGGTCTTTCTGTCCCTCCCATCCTGAAATTATCTAGGATCAACCAGCCAGCAACCACCAGTCCTCTTCTTAGCATTTAAAAGGACACTCTTAACACTCTGGAGATTCCAAGGGCCTTAGAAACTCTTAAGTCAGGAACTGGGGACTAAGATGAAACATTGTAACAAAAGATGTTCCTATCACCCTATGAAGTTACAAAGGTTTTAAGAGTTACTATGTATTGAATGTTTGTGTTCCTTCCCCAAATACTTATGTTGAAATCTTAACTCCTGATGCCATTGCATTAGGAGGTTGGGCCTTTGCAAGGTAATTAGGTGAAGAGGCTAGAATCCTCAGGAATGGGGTTAGTGTCCTTAAATGAAGAGGGCTTGCCGAATCTCTGTCTGCCATGCAAAGATACAGCAAGAAGACAGCCATCTGTAAAACAGTAAGAGAGGACCCTCACCAAGGGCAGACACAAGATCAGCTGGCACCTTAGACTTAGACTTCCTAGCTTTTTGCAATGGTGAAAAATAAATGTTTGTTGTTTAAGCTATTCAGGTTATAATAATTTGTTATAGCATCCTGCACTAAGACAGGAGCTCTGTGCTGGGAACCAGAAATGAAGACCAGATAGATTTTTTTTTATTATATCACAATGTCACAAACATTGCTTTGGGAAATGCCATCATATATCAAAAAGACTTTCCCATGTGGATAGAGGAGACAAGAAGTGATGACAACATCAGACATTCACTGGGCCCTGATGATGTACCAGGCACCCTGCAAAGCATTTGGCATGCACAATTTGCTAGGCAGAACGTGTCTTAGATAGGGTTTGGTGAAATCTCTGACATAATGCTGCTAATGTTTAATGGGTTGCTTGTTTTCTTTTCCCTGTGAAGAACTGTAAAACTCTAGCAGAAAACAAAGCCACTACATTGTATCAGGTCTCTGTGATTTGATCTCAGGTCCTACGAAATTTTCTTTTCACCTAGCATCACCACACTCTGTGAAACCAGCTCCTTGTAGGGGCTGCTAAACACAGCCAAACTGTTGATTCAGAATGCTTTAGGAGAACCCTACTGACCCTCGGAGTCAACAGAACTCTGTAATTATATCTGTCGACATGTCAATATTATACATGAGTGAAACGTCTATGGCTGGACTGTGGACTGCAGTTATTTGGTGTTAATGCATTTTTACAGATTGAAGACCCAGAAGGAACACTGAGTGATGCTAATGTCACTACACATAATGCTTTGCATTGCTACTTGTCATCATGTGGTTTTTGGAGCTGCCTACTTCACGATGTCATAAAACCAGAGATGAACAAGGCAGACTTGATAAGCTATATTTGTTTCTGGGTTTTAGTGGTAGAAACAGTATCTTTTTTTTTTGGCTTTAACTGCATTTTAGAGTGTTTCTGCATTCTAGTTATTGATTAACGTGGGCGCTTGCTATTACTGACTCTCTGATGATGATGATGATAATTGTTATGATGACTTATTGCATCATCTCAAGAGGGATAACAACATTTGGATTAAACATAGTATCTGCCCTTGAACTTAAAATTTATTAAGGGAGGAAAGGCAAATGCACTAATCAGCACAGAGACCAGGAAATTGGTGACTCGCAGGTGGAAGACTTTTACCGGCAAAATGGTATAACTTGTGGGGTGCTTGTAACTACCCACTCAGTCCCACACATCCCACCCTGTTTAGTTCACAAGGCTCTGCAATAATTAGTAATCCTATATCTAGCATTAACACTTTGGGTTAAAAATGTTTTTTTTCAAATTAGCAAGATAATTTTACTATTGGTTCCCCCAGAATGAATCACAGACCAGGCACATTGTAATGGTAAGGCAGGGTTCAACAACTGACCCTTAGAGTGAGGGTCAGTGCAACCAGGTAGTGCATATGGGAATTTTCTGGGACCTGGAAATGGGGTGAAGGGAAAACAATAGCAGGGATGCAGGATTTAGTCCATGGATGATATCTGACACTCCTGAGTGACTTCTAATCAATAGGAATTGAAGAACGTTAAGGATTTCATGTGGATTCTGCCACTTGGTCCTCACGGCAGTCTAATGAGCTGGGTACTATTCTTTTATATAAAGAGATTGAGGCTAGATACGGTCACACTGCTAGTACATGTTGGAATCGGGGCTCATATCTATAACTGCTGCACTCCTCTGATGCTTCAATATGAAAATGTGGAATATTTAAGAGACAGGAACCCAGGAGAAGGTGTTACAGATGCAGGAGGGTGAAAATGGGAAAAGGTGACCTTCGTTTAGATGAAGCCCATAATGAAGGATGTTAAGAAAGGAATTAGAGAAAACATCAGTTAAAGAGAAGGTGTGTGGCTGGAAATGCCACGCAGCAGGGATGAGATCTTCTCAGCATGGGATGGATTTGTGCTTGGACATACCTGAGAGGAGAAGGGAGTGGTCATGGGGAAGGGCCCAGAGGGAAAGTGATGGGACGCAAAGCCTTCATTCAGATGGAAAGAAAGAGCCATGATTCTGTCCAGAAGTGAGAGAAGCCTCTGTTAGAACACCCACAGTGAGAGACAGGGCATGAGAACACCTGCTACTCATGAAGCTCTGGTTCTGGGATACACCATGGATCTGTGCATGACCTTACAAGGCATCACACCTTTGAGCACTCACCTGGACAGGAAGAGATTGAACCGCAGAGCTCCAAGATCCCTTTCTGTGATACCTTTCTATGCCTACTCTAAAATTGTATTATTTAACACTTTTTTTGTAACATATATTTTGTAGTTTCTCCGTAATTTCTGTTGACTTTATGGAAACAAACCTGCATACATGTCATGATAAGGGTTTTGTAGAGTTTTTAAGCTTCTGATGTTTCAAAATTTAACACAGTCCATTATGTCATAAGCATTTGTAAGCCATGGCATTAAATGATACTGAAAGAAAAACTATTCATGTCACACCCACAGGGGACAGTTTAACACTCTCTGTGGAGTCTGATAGTTTTGAGGCCTCCAGTGGATTTGGAGATGGTGCTGTAAATTGGAACCGCCACTGAAGTCTTAAATTACCTTATTCCTTGACCTTTGATTGCAGGTAGGATTTGAGCTTTTCTACCTCGGTGTCCAGAATGGGAAAGAAGTGCATCTGGCTTAGTTAGGAGAGTGATGTGTGCATTATTAAAGTACAAACATCCAAGGCCAAGACACTTCTGCAGGAATTAGTGCCTAGTTGGGAATTCAGTGTTGATCTGAACAGCAGCCCGAGGCCACGCATTCGTCATTGGCCATTAACATCCAGGAAGAGTGAAAATCTTTGCTATTATAAACAGCAAATAAATACATGAAAGTATGCAGTAAGGAGGGTATAACTTAAAATCTATGTTATATTTTTAATAAGAGATAAAAGTGAGGTTATTATTTTCTATTTTTAATTTGGTATTTTATTGGTGGCGACTACACAGTAAACCCTTAATGCATGTACATAGGAAAGCAGAAAGGATCAATATCACATTTTGCTAAGTAAATATGTCAAAATAGAAATGTGTCAAAAAATTAATAGCATTGTGCGAGTGTAAATCAACAAATATTCAAAGAGAAAGGTATTCCACTGTATAATTATTTTCCACCTTTGAAAGGTTAGATGGAACAGCTTTTCTGAGCACGGCACGGGGATCACAACAGTCACACTGCTGACATAGGTTAACGGCCCAATTATTAGGCAATAGTGCTTAGCAATTACTGTGGAGCAGGGAGAGCCTCATCTGCCAATGGAGTCATAAAACGTCCTGTCAGGGGATTTCTGAAGACATGACAGGGACTTTCAATAAAATCCAGAAATTAAGTGCTCTTTTTCTTCTCCCAAAAAAGGGAGGCGATTTTAAAACCTCTTTCAGTATTGTTTGTGCGTAATTCCCTCCAGAGGAAGGTCGTTTGATAAGCTGTTCTGTAACAGCAACAGTAAGTTGTGCAGGTTTTGGACACAGTCATGTTGTGCTTCCCTGAGAAGTCTGAGTCCCTGAGCACCAACTTTTCAGGCCTCTGCTTCCAGGTAGCTGCTAGGATGGCTGACAGAAGGTAGCTTCTGGGCTGTTTCCTCTTGGAAGACACTCATCAGTGAATGTGAATGTTCTTTCATGGGGTGACTGGGAATTGAGACTGCCTCAAGGGCAGCATCAGAGGCTTTCAGGCTGACCATGGACCTCTTGACCCTCATCAGAAGGATCAGAAAGGATCTAAACTTTCAGGGTAACACCACATGGCTTGGGTCTTTGGAAGGTTATTTAAATCAGCAGCAGTCCCCTAATTTTAGCGCTCTTGTTACTGCCTCAAACTGAAACCAGTATCTAGTTGTCTATTCCAGGTAATGAGCAAAGGTAAGAATACCTTTCTCTGTTACGTGTACTCATGTCTCAGATGCCCATCCGGACCAAAATTCTAGACTCTCAGAAGAACAAAAATGGTGCTTGGTGGGCAGGGAGCAAAAACTCTTTTTATGCCTAAACCACAGATACACATACAGTATATACCAAATATGTGGCATTACAATTTCAAAAAGGAAGGAGATTTGTTTTTTAAAAATGTCTAAAAAGACCCCTTAGAGATACAATAATAAAAAGTATATACTGTATAGTGCTGGTCTAAGCAAAAGCTGTTAAGGAAAGAAAGCTTGCCTTCTCTCATATTTAAGAAAACTAATATGATTTTAGAAAATAAAATTTGGTGGGGGTGGGGGAAGAAAAGGAAACACTCTTCACTCTATCCCTCCAGGATTGCTTTCAACTCCTAGTTAATATGTGCACATAGTTTACATGGTGATGATCAATGAACACACAGTCCATATGCATTTCTGATCTGTTTAGCTTCTATCACCTAGGCATTTTCATATTGCGACACAGAATTCCTAATTTCTGAAGAATAACCCTCCATCTGGTCAAGAGACAATTCTCAGTTTTTTCTGAATCTACCTGAGGTCAAGCAAATAGAGCAACGTAACAGCACAAGAGGCTTTAGAAGACAGCATCATTCACAAATACTTGCATTTGTAGGTCCTTTGTGGAGGTAAACAGGCAATAGATATAAAGGGCTAAGCCCTTCTTGAATGGCATCTGGCTGCCGACTGTCACCAGACCCCCAGGGAGGGCATTAAAGAGCAAGGCTTCATCTAGGACTGCTGTGTTAGAAGGTGACAATGGCCCAGGAGTTTTCTCTTCTCCTTTGGTGCAGGCTTTGTGCCTTCCCTCCTATAATTTCTTTTCGTTGAGACAGGGTGTCACTCTGTCTCCTAGTCTACAGTGCAGTAGCATGATCACAGCTCACTGCAGCCTCGACCTCCCAGGCTCAAGTGATCCTCCCACCTCAGCCTCCTCAGTAACTGGGACTGCCATCATATGCCACCATACTCAGCTAATCATTATTATATTTTTTTTCTGTAGAGACAGGGTCTCCCTAAGTTGCCCAGGTTAGTCTGGAAGTCCTTGGCTCAACTGATCCACCAGTCTTGGACTCCCAAAGTGCTGGGATTACAGGCAGGCAACAACACACCTGGCCCTCTCCTATAATTTCTGATACCAAATGTGAGGGACCAGCTTACAGTAATAGGTTGGTCAATTTACAAAGCCTCTGATCCTTCACTTTGTAAATATCCTTTCTGTTGACTGACATTTGCATCTGATCTCCTTTGGATTTTATCCACAAGAACCTTGCCCCACCACCCCAGCACCTTACTAAACAGAGTGTTCCTGGTTATAACTTTATAATGCTTGGTCTATGTTTTACCAGTACTGCTCAGAGCATTCAAAAATGCTTCAATAGTTTCACGAATAGTAAATACCAATTTAGCCCATAAATGGTGCAAGCCACAAGGAATACCTGGAGAATGAGTGCCTCTTAAATCCATCCTTTCCCATCACCAAGAGGTGGGCTGTGCATCATTTAATCATTCCCTATTTGTTAAATATTGTGGATTGTTTAATTATCCCTATTGTTAAATATTTTCTGTTGTTTTGGGTGAAGAGTTCTGTAGTTATCTATCAGGTCCATTTGATCCAGAGCTGAGTTCAGATTATGAATATCAGTGTTAATTTTTTGCCTTGATCTGTTCTAATATTGTCAGTGGGGTGTCAAAATCTTCCACTATTATTGTGTTTGCATCTGAGCTTTTTGAAGGTCTCTAAGAACTTGCTTTATGAATCTGGGTGCTCCTGTGTTGTGTACATATCTGTTTAGGATACTTGGCTCTTCTCTTTGAATTGAACCCTTTACCATTATGTAATGCCCTTCTATGTTTTTTTTCTGCAACATGAAAATGCCAAGATGATAGAAGATACACAAACAGATCAGAATATAAACATGCATGTGGACTGTGTGTTTGATGATCATCGCCATATAAAATATGTGCACATATTAACTAGAAGTAGAAAGCAATCCTGGAGTAGTAGGGCAAAGAGTGTATTCTTTCCTTTTTTTCCTCAAATATCATTATCTAAAATTATATCACTTTTCTAAACTATAAAAAAGAAGGCAAGCTTCCCATTCTTAACAGCTTTTATAATAGTTAGACCAATATTGTACAATATATATTTTTTCATTATTGCATCTCTAAGGAGCCTTTTTAGACATTTCTTAAAAATGAATCTCCCTTGTCCTTAAAATTCTAATGCTACATGTTCGTTTATGCACTGTGGTCATATCTGTGATTTAGACATAAAGAGTTTTTGTTCCCTTCCCATCAAGAACCATTTTTGTCCTCTTGAGAATCCAGATGTCTAGATGGGCATCTGAGACATGAGTACACGTAAGAGAGTAAGGGATACACACTACAAAACCCCGTGTGAGTAGAGAAACAGGGATGCCAGATATCCTTGGAGGAAGGAAAGGAACAAATATATTGAGTCTAGTTTGAACTTTCAGTCTTCAGTTGAAAGTTCAAAGCTCAAATCTAGAACCTACCGAGAAATAGCAATGGATCCAATACACATTTTGTGTAAGTCAGAAATCCCTTCACTAAAACCAATAAGAAGTTCATTTTCAGCTATACATTAAGGTACAATTGGCCAAAGTGCTTCCTGTGCCATCTTTACCACACTCTGATCCTATAAATGTTATGACCTATAAATGTTATGACCATACATTGAGCCATGGACGGAACTATCATGCTTTGACATCTAACAAGAGACATTCCACCCAACAAAAATTATTGACCTTTAATGTCTCACTGCAGTATATCCAGACTAATTATGCTGTGCATTTGTGGACTCTCTCATCCTTTCATTTTTAGCCAGTTTGAAAATGAGGCCCCAAGGGTAGGAGACTATCCACAAAAGAGAATAAAACATTAATCTTCCTGACTTTTCAAAATTAACTTCTTTTTCTTATGAGAAAGATTTTTGGCTTTCCATTTTTGTCGACATTCTCTTTTCTACGTGAGGACTGATGAAGTGTAATGGGAGTGCTGAACAAGATTTTGCAAGTCTTGTCATATAAGTGTTGACATAATTTAACGAATTTATTAGATGGAACCAACTCCTGTCAGGAGGAAAATCTAATTGGATGGCATTAAAATAGAACAGACACAAATCTGAATAATGAATGCTCTGTATTTTTTTAAGCAATAAGAACCCCAAGATATTTCTGCAACACAGTTTTTAGTTTGGTTTTCCTTATACTTTCAAGTATTTTCAGAGATATTTAGGAGGCTATTGTCTGCTCCTAAAACATTCACCAAATGTATTAGTTTGTCCTCATTCTGCTAATAAAGACATACCCAAGACTAGGTAATTCATAAAGGAAAGGGGTTTAATTGACACAGTTCAACACGGCTGGGGAAGCCTCAGGAAATGTACTATTGTGGTGAAAGGGGAAGCAAGCATGTCCTTTCCATGGCAGCAGGAGAGAGAAGAAACTAAGTGACTGGGAACGCCTCTTATAAAACCATCAGATCTTGTGAGAAATTACTATCACAAGATAGTAATCATGGGGGAAATGGTCCCCATGATTCCATTACATCTCTCCACCAACTCTCTCCCATGACATACAGAAACCATAATTCAAGATGAGATTTGGGTGGGGATACAGCCAAATCATATAACCAAACATGATTTCCATTTTGCCAATCTAATGGCACCAAATCTCATTCCCTCAACTTTACCTTGGGAGACCATACATTGAAATTTGGGACATAACATTTAATGCTTTAAATAAGTTGATCATAGCGTTTCCTATTTGGATTATATTTCTAGTGTCAATTTCTTTTCAAAGTCGGGTTTGCCTATTTTATCCAAATTGTAGGATATGGAGGAAAGGAAGTTAGTCATGTCCAAGGCAATGGAGCATATCTAAAAGACAGAAAGAAGAAACTGGCATGAATAGAATTATCTCTCCATGAAGACTGGCCAGGTTTAACTATGCAAGGCCCTCTGTAATAGAGAGTTGGTCTTTTTTCTTTCTTTCTTTCTTTTTGGCAATGGAGTGGGGTTCTCAAGCTTAGATTATAACAACCTCCATGCACATAATTCATAGCACAGCTCTAGATATTTCTGTCCACCCTAGAGGGTAGAGATGGTATTAATTAAATCCATGCATGGACAAAGGCAACATTTCAGCCAGGTATTATATTACTGCTTACATCTGAGTTTGTGTCTATAATCTGTTTTTAAAAGTTTCTTTTTTGTTTTGTATTTTTTTCATGAATCAAAATGAAATTTTAGTACAGTTAATGGTGAGCTAGAGGTATATGGACTGGGATATGTATAAGTTGGTAGCCGGCACCAATTCTGGAGAAATCTGCTAAGAGATAACTAGATAGGATCTTGGTGACTGCCAGGCAGGAGGACTAGCCAGGTATGCCACAGGTTACTGTAGGTAAGTACCCCTGAGACTTCCAGGAGTGGTTGCAGAGAGATGTGTACTCAGAATGATAGCTGTGAGATACATGTTTTAAATGTATGTAAGTGATAGTTTTGATGAAGTTATAGTTGACTGAGAAAAATGTCCAGACGCTCCTTTGATGAGATTAAAAAATTTCACCAAATCACATTTAAAAGTTTTTGAAAAACTCATAGCAATTGAAAAATCATTTTTTTAATAGGAAGCATGAAGCTGAATTCACCATATGCTGTCTTACATCTGGGAGTTCCATATAATCAGGCCTAACCCTGGGGAAAAAGTACTAATTTAGAGACCTTATAATGTCACACCAGATGGAAGCAAGTGAAGTGCATGTGGTAAGGGCATGCTCACGTTTTATATTTCCATCAGCTATGAGCTCTTTCAATTCAGGAACCATGATTATTCATCTCTAGAACTTTAAAAATGGACATGTTATTTTGTCCAGTGCATGCTGTAAGATTGCTCAAATTTACTTTGTCATTCCAAACATTTACAATTTTGATTCTTCTACCCAGCTGTCTCTTCCAACTTTTTGTTACCTGAAAATGTGATTAGCCTGTCTTCTGTATCTTCATCCAAATTGATATTTAAGTAAATAGTGCTAAATTTGTAAAATTCTGATAAGGTAACAGACTTGTTCTTGATCATCTACAAAATACAAATGATGAAACAGAAAGTACTAGAAAGCAATCATTCATACATTTGTTCACCAAACAGATATTTGTTGAGGACTAGACTTAGAGAAAATTTAAGATGAGTAAATTTAAATTTAGATTTGAGGTGAGCAAAAACAGATGTTACCCCTACTTTTATGGAATCTAAGAAGGGAGATCAACATAAATAAAAAAACAGACCAGGTAAGTAAACGTAGTATTACAGCTACAATGAGTGCTGCCAAGAGGAAGTGCCTGAGGTAATAGGGGCATGGACCAAGTCAGGCATTTAGGGAAGATTCCCAAGGAAGTGATAATTAAACCAGCTTCTAAGGGAAAGAAGGCTACATAGGGTAGGGTTTGTTGGAGGTATAGTCAAAGGTAGCATAGCACCGGAGGAGAGCATTCCAAAGAGAGAAATGGAAAGAATGAGGCCCTTTTAGAGCACCCTAAAGATTTGGATCTTTATCCTAAGAACAATACAAGTGTTCAGAAGGACCCAAAGGGATCAGATTTATGTATGCAAAGGCCATGCCATCCACTTGGAGATCTAATTGGAGGAGACCATGGTGGATTTTAGATATCACTGGAAAGCAGCTTGGGTGAGGACAGAGGAAAAGAGACAGAGAGGTGTATTTATGAATTCTTGGTCGGGGTAGAAATTCAGAATAAGGTGTTTGAAGCAGGTTCTCCTCTTTCACATTTTGGACTTAGGTTGGCACATTCTAAAATTCATTAAACTGCTCTAAAAATGTAGACAGTTTAATGTTATAGAAGGAGCCAACTAGGAGTTGAAAAGATTCCTGATACAGTTCAGCTGCTTTCTACCTATTTGATCTTGAATGAATTATTTCATCTCCCTGGGCCTCAGTTTCCTCATCCAGTAAAAAGAGAAGCATTCTTTTTAAAGTCTCCTTTCAAACATAATGCCCTCTTGTATTAGTTTGTTCTCATGCTGCTATGAAGAAATACCCAACACTGGGTAATTTATAAAAGAAAGAGGTTTAATTGACTCATAGTTCCATACGGCAGGGGAGGCCTCAGGAAACTTACAGTCATGGCAGAAGAGGATACAAACATGTCCTTCTTCACATGGTGGCAAGAGACAGAAGTGCCAGTCAAAGGGGGAAAGCCCTTTATGAAACAATTAGATCTCATGAGAACTCGCTCACTGTCACAAGAACAGCATGAGGGTAATTGCCCCCATGATTCAATGACATCCTACTAGTCTCTCCCATGACATGTGGGGATTATGGAAACTACAATTCAAGATGAGGTTTGGGTGGAGACACAGCCAAACCATATCAACTCGGGTGGATTATATGGTCTCTTTTTGCACTTTTTCAAAGTACTGAAAGTTTCTGACTTCCTTTTAGAATGTTCTTTATCCCATGCTAGGGGCTAAGTATTCAGGCAGTTTTTCAAGTTTTCGCCTTTTGGCTTTAAAAATATAACAACCTTGCCTGTAAGAGCATTAAAAACAGGTCATCAGCAGCAATGTGGTCCTAACCTGAAGTGCTGTACGAACTTATGAACTTCAACGTCACCAGACACTGGACAGAGTCTTACTGGACAGAAATTTAAAACAAAGACACATTATAAACTTACAGGTACCAAAGGACATGTGCAAGAATGTTCATAGGAGAAGTATTTGTTATGTGTCAAAACTTAGATGAATAGTAGAGTGTATAAATGAATTGTGGCATAATCCATGCAATGGAATACTATCCGAAACTTAGAATGAATGAATTACTGCTACAAGTCACAGTGTTGATGACGCTCACAAATAGTGTTGAGTTTAAGAAGCGCAGCACAAAAGGGTGCATTCTGGATGATTCTATTGGTATGAAGTTCAAAGACCAGGGGAGCTGATAGGTGGTGACCCATCAGGTTAGTGACTAGATGAAGGGGAGAGGAGCAGTGCCAGGTGGGGCCAAGCAAAGGTCCTGGTGTACTGGGATGTCCGTCTTCTGACCTGGCACGGGGTTATGTGGATATATTCACTTTGAGAAAATTTACTGAGATATAAACATGATTTTTGCACTGTTCTGTGTGTACATGTACTTCAAAAAGAACACGTTCTTTTCTTTCTTTTCTTCTCTTTCCTTTCCTCTTGGTTTCCTTTTCTTTTTGAGACTGGGTCTCATTCTGTCACCCAGGATAGAGCAGTGATACAATCACAGCTCAGTGTAGCCTCAAATTCCTGGGCACAAGTGATACCCCTACCTCAGCCTCCACAGTACCTGGGACTGCTGTGCGCCAGCATGCCCGGCTAATTTTTCGTAGTTTTTTTTTTTTTAACAGACTATGTCTTGCTATGTTACTCAGGCTGATTTCAAACTCCTGGACTCAAGTGGTCTGCCCGCCTCAGCTTCCCAAAGTGCTGGGATTAGAAAATTTTCTTAAAAATGCAGAAATGGTAGATTTGGTTCTCCCCAGTGCCTAACCAAAGCAAGAGTTCTCTCAGTCTCGATCGAGTTCTCTCCCTAGTTGACATGTAGCATACACAGTTATTAAACACACCATAGACACGTGTCAGAAACTTAAGAGACATATCATGATATTTCTTTGCCTTTTGTGCTATTTCTGGCTTTTTTTTTTTTTACCTTTTCTACGTGCATAATATATAGAAATACTTGCTTTCGATAAATATTCACTCTTACACCAACGCCTTTCCCTAAATAAAAAGCAAAACACAGAATATAGTATATAGAACTGGGTATCTAATTACCCAAATTGCCACACCTACACATTGCATTGTAATCAAGGCAGGCTGAAGAGTGTCACCAGGCTTGCAGCCATCTCTTGGCTGAGAGACCTCAAAGCATTTTGGGCATGTTGGGGTTATCACATTTTCCCCCCGGGTCCTCATTTCATCCCCTATGGTTGTGAGACCATGGCAAGCATAGCCGAAAACTGTCACTCAAGAATGATTGCCATCCTACTCACGGTTTTGCAGTTTCCAAACTGTGAATGCCTGACAAGCGATCATAAAGAGATATACAATGTCTCAGAGTATTTGAGGTATTTCTGCAAGAGGGACTACTGTTCCCGTGCTGTGAAAGAGCGGTTGTGGTTCTCAATCTCAGCTGTGCATTTGAGTTGCTTCAGGGGTTTCAACCACAGGAACCCGTGGGTCCTACCCATAGAAAGCGCAACTTCACCGATTGGAGTGTGGCCTGGGCATTCAGATTTTTTTAAGCTCCACAATTGATGCTGATGTGCAGCCAGGGTTGAGAACCACTGTTTTAGCCAGTCTTCCTTCTGTCTTTCCTCTTGTGCTGAAGATGCCTGCTTAACCGTCACTTACCTAGCCCTAGAGAATGTTTTCCCAACTCCGGTTCAGTGACATCACCTTGGTAACCTGAACTCAGCATGGTGGGAGTGCTTACAGCATGGGATTCCACAGACCCTACAAATCAGAGCTTCCCCTCTGCCCTTCCCACCAAGAACTGGTTGTTAAATATTTACAACTGGTTGTTAAACATTTACATTGACTGCTAATTATTTTAACCTGGTGAATGTTTTAAGGAGGGTAGAGATGAAATTCATTTCTTACTTCCAGAGGTGAGGATGCCCACATAAAGCTGCCAAGCGAAATTGAGGTTGCATTTCAGAGTTCTTCATTACTGACCTTTTTAAACCATTTAGCAAGCAAGGGCGATTTATAATTTGGTTTTCCAATACACAATAGAAACAGGGGGAAAGGTTTCCTCAGTCATACAGGTATTGATGAACTTTCTTTTTCTCCTCTTTCTTTCCCTTTAGTTTCAACTTTTTTCTGAAAGGTATTAAAAAGTCAAAAAAGAAAGTATAGAACATGTTTTCTGTTTTCCTTATGTAGGGGACAAAGGAATTATGACCCGGGAGGACAAAGGGCATTCAGACGCTGTGTTTCCAGGAGGTTGTTCTATGTGTGTAACCAAGTTCCCCTCTCCTGCTCTTCAAAGGGGGATCCCAGGGACCAGCATTGTGGTAAATTCAGGAGGCTTTGTGGACTGAAGGTGCAAAGAGAGGGCCTGAGGGCTGCTCCAGGGCTATAAGAGAGGGAGCCTTTCTTTCCCCAGTCATCATTAGCTTTAGCCAAAGCAGAACAGATGGCAGTGGTGACAGAACAGAGTTGTCCTCTTCTCTGTACAGCTTGCAGCTCTACCTGAGGTCAGTCTTGCTCTTTTGATCTCGCTAGTCCTTTAAGGGAAGAGCCTGTCTTTGAGAAAGTCTCTGAATGCTGCCAGGGGAGGAAAAAGCCTTGAAGAAGACATCTGTGGGCCAGAGATTCCCATAGCTTCAGAAGTACCTGCAGAGCCCACTTTCAACTACTCAAACCCCAGAGGTGGTGGTGACCGGCAGGAGATGTCAACTAGCAAGTTTGCCCTTGGTCCAGACTGTCCCGTGTTCCACCAATGGGGAGCTTCTCCATCTAGTTCACATCGCAGAGGGATGGTTGATTGCCTTCTTGTGTCGTACAAGTGAAGTTTTAACAGTATTGCACTTATGCCAAAGAGTGAATTTGTCTTAGGTGACCAGCCAAGCCGGCTTTCCTGGGAGTCAGGTAGTTCTTAGGATATAAAAATTTTAGTGCCAAAACCAGGGAAGTTCAATGCACACCTGGATAGGCTAGTCACCCATAGTCAAATTTGAAGTTGGAGAGTTATTTAGAACGGGAATGGCAGGCCTTTGATCATACCACTTAATCACCACCACTCTGTCTTGGCTATTGCTAAATTCTTTATCTGAGTTGTTTTGTAGCAAAGACCTTTTTGAAAGCTGAAAATTCCACCTTGTGCTGTTTTCTTAACCAGTGGAGCATTTGAACTCCAA
This sequence comes from Saimiri boliviensis, assembly GCF_048565385.1. Taxonomy (NCBI): domain Eukaryota; kingdom Metazoa; phylum Chordata; class Mammalia; order Primates; family Cebidae; genus Saimiri; species Saimiri boliviensis. The sequence goes on from NC_133466.1 coordinate 10,146,153, forward strand.
ATGACATCGATGTACTAGAATACGTCATGGCTTTGAAAAAAGTGGCAATAAGGCAAAGTAAAACTAAGCAAAGATGGAAGAAAAGCAACAAAACCCGGTCTTAGTCCAAAGGCCTAGAAGGGATGACAATTCTGTTTTTACACTGCCTACCTTGAGACCTAGGATTGCTGGTAATGGATTAGCGTGATGTATGCTGTGTTCATTAAAGTGAAGGAGACCGGATAAGTCACACAAGATAAATACTTTATTTATGAGCGATTAAAATATTTTACAGCCATCCATCATCGTGAGCTTGAATGTAGTTAAAAATCAATTCAAAGTGAAAGTGAAAGGAGAGAGACAAGGGAGGAAGACGTCTCCTCCCCCTGCTTCTGCCTGTGGCCTCAGGGTTAGAATGGTCCAGCATGCATTGCTTGGTTCTTAGCTCCAGCAGCCTGGTTTAGTTGGGGTTCAAGGCCAAGCTATGCAATAACAAAGGCTGACAGGCTTTAATAAAGAGATATATAGCGTCTCGGATGTATTTGAGGGAACGCTGATGCTTGTGGTTTTGTATATGGTTATGGTAAATAACTAACCCGCTGATTCTTGTGGTCGGCCTTTGCTGGGAGCACTGGACCACTGGAGACCCATTTAACCAGAATTCCCCGCACCTACAGAGAGCCTTGCATTGCAATCACAACAGACAGGGTGGAGGCAGGGGCTGCCGGCCTGTGGCTCATCTCCGGGCTGAGTTCTGCTCACTTTTCCTCCCGCAAGATGGGCTGTGAGGCTGACAACCCTGACCGAGGCGGCACAGAACTTTCTACGTGTTGGGTTGTCACTCCGCGTTTCCCCTTTCCCCATGACTGATTCCTGGAGATGCTCTCTGTAAATGAGCCCAAGTGGGAGGAGAGGCTGACTGCTGAGTCCTGAGCAGTGCTGGCGGCCCCCCCGGGGAGGACAGCAGCTTCACATCCTGACAGGAGGCACTCAACCCGAACCAGAGCTGCAGGCACCCAGGGTCCCTGTCTCAAATTAGGGCTGGTGCGCCAGGCTCCAGACCTAAACCTACATCTTTCTTTTTTCCCTTTTCAACTGCTAAGCATCTTATCTTTCTAACTGTGCATAGAAGAACTTAAGAGGAAAGGGGTGTTTTGGACAGCAGCGGCCATGGAAAGAAAAGTTGTAAAACTGCTAGAGTATCAAAACAGTATGAAACCCTTTCATTCTGCTGAAAGTGAGCCAAGACCATGAGCTTTAGGCAAAATGTCTAAAGCTCATGGTCTTGGCTCATTTCTAGCAGAATGAAAGGGTTTCATACTGTTTGACTTCATCTCACCCAGCAACTTGAGATGAGGCTTCATCTAATGCCACCCCCACCCCATGCATATCTAAAGGTCTATGACTCAAAACCAGGCGTTCCCAAACTTTTTACACAGGGGGCCAGTTCACTGTTCCTCAGACTGTTGGAGGGCCGCCACATACAATGCTCCTCTCACTGACCACCAATGAAAGAAGTGCCCCTTCCCGAAGTGCGGCGGGGGGCCGGATAAATGGCCTCAGGGGGCAGCAGGCGGCCCTCGGGCCGTAGTTTGGGGACGCCTGCCCAAAACAGTAAGTCCTTTATCAAATTAAATGTGAAGTTGATGATATGATTGTACTTCCACTCCCCTCTGAATATGCATTTATTAGATTCAAACGGCAAGAGAGGTGTTGTTTCCCAGACCCTTCTTCCCTCCCTACAGTGTCCACTGAGAGACATGCCTTTCCCAGCATGACGGGAGACTCATGGCATCTTCTGTGCTGACCTAATGATGCTTTTCAGGACATTTTGTGGTGCACTGTCTGCTAATGGATTCTGAATTGGAGACAGGAGTACAAGGAAGTTTCTATAGAATCACCAGGCTTTCCTTTCCCTTGGTGTGTCTAACTTTTGGCAGACACCCATTCTTCCACACACCCATAGAGAACTAAGAGAGAAGTTGTAAGCCACTGATGTGGACTGAGTGTTTGGGTGTCCCTCTCTGAATTTCTGTGTTGAAGCCCTGATCCATAAAGTGATGGTATTTGAAGATGGGGTTTTGGGGAGTGATGGGTCCTGAGGGTGGAGCCCTCATGAATGGGATTAGTGCTCTTAGAACAAGACACAGGATAGCGATGATCGCTTTCTTCCTTATGTAAAGATTCAGAGAGTAGCCAGTAATCTGCAAACCAGGAAGAGGACTCTCATCAGGAGAGTCCTGATCTTGGACTTTCAGTCTCCATAACTTAGTAAGTCATGCCTTGTGTGTAAGCTACCCCATCTTTTGTATTCTGTATGGAAGCCTGATTTGACTGAGATAGTGATGAGCTCACCATGCACCTGCTGCTGGAAGAGCTTGTTAGTTTCTTGCTGCTTCTGGCCAAGAACAAGAAAGAAGGTGATGTCTCTAAATACCAGGGCCCCTCCATCCTATATATTTTACCATTATTGTTTCCCCTCTTTCAGCAATACCACTTCTTGCAATCCTGTTTGAGTGCTCTAATGAAAATACCATGGACTGGGTGGCTCACACACAATAGAAATTCATTTCTCTCAGTTCTGGAGGATGGGAAGTCCAAGATCAAGGCACCAGCAGATATGGTGTATGGCAAAGGCCCAGTTCCTAAGAGATGGTTGTCTTCTCACTGTGCCCCCACCTATTAGAAGGGGCAAACAATCTCTCTGGGATCCCTTTTATAAAAGCCGCAATACCATTCTTGAAGGCTCCTCTCTCATGACTTAATCACCTCTCAGAAGTTCCACCTCCTAATACCATTACCTTAGGGGTTAGGAGTGCAACGTATGAATTTTGGGAAGACATAAAAATTTACTCCATTGCACCACTTTAAAAGTTACGTATAGGGGTGTGTGTATGTGTGTGTGTGTGTGTGTGTGTGTACGTTACACACACACACACACACACACACACAAAAACAATCCCCTCTGGACTGCAGTCCAGTTGTAGCACCACTTTAAAACTTACGTATATACACATATATGCATAACTTTTATATGCAGATAAAAGTTATATTACTTTGGGCTGTAATCCACTTGTTTCCCTTGGTCAACAAACCTCAGGAGAACAACATAGACTCAACTCGGGAAATCCTAGGGGATCTGTCTCCACTCCAACTCAGATTTAAGGCACTAAAATATCCTTGTACCTCCCAGCTTCCCAAGCACAGCCTTTTCCAATTTGTTTCCAAGGCTGAACACTACGATTGGTCATTTTGGTCTTCAGAGAGGAAAAACCCTTTGCTGGATGTCTGGTGATATCCATACAAATCTGCAGCTTCCTGGCTCAGCCACTCAATGGGTGTTCCTGGGCATTGCTCTCAAATGTCTCATTTTCTTTCTAATGTCTCCCACATCCTGATCCCCAGTTTTTGATTCAAAACCCATGTCCTGGGATATAAGCTTGTTGGGAAACTGTGTCCTCAGATTTAGACACTTGTTCTTTACCTGGGCACTCTTGCTGTGTTTTCTGCCTATTCTCAACTATTTAGAATGTGACACCTCCCCTGAACAGAAGCACCAATGAAATTGCCCCAAAAGGAAGGTCCTGTCCTCTGCCTTCAACCATGTTGTAGGTACTTCTTCCAAAATCAAGGTGCCAGCAGAGCTGCAGAGGACTACTATGGAACAAGGTCATTGGATGTCTGTGGATTGTCTGTGACTGACTGGCTTTCAGAACAATTGCTCCTTGTTCTTCCCCACCTGGGGCTCTCCCAAGTGGAGTTTATCTTATCTTATCTTATCTTATCTTATCTTATCTTATCTTGTCTTATCAGAACCACACAGGTTTATTGGAAATCAAAGGTGAGGATGGACCAGGGAAGGCACACTGACAAAGTCAGCCATGTTCTAGAGTCTGTTACAAGTAGGAAGGCTTTTAGAGGAAGGTTGAGAAGGAAGGGAGCCACTCCCTCTATGCAGTTGTCCTTTTTGTTAAGGTGCAATACGGAGGTGATAATCATTGGCTACAGCTTGCAACGTACAGGCTAAATTGTGGACGTGTAAGATAATCAGTAAAACTTCATGATTCAGAATCAAGTCAGCAAAACTTCATGATTCAGAAAGAAATCAGTGTTCTTTTCAACGTCAGTAGGTCATGCATTAATCAGTATATCAAAAGTTTGAGGAACTCAGAGTAAGTTTCTTTACTAAGGGAAAAGATGTGTCCATGAATCACAAGACCTCCATGATAGAAGCCTGTCAAATGTGACCTGTAGGTTATCAATGGTAAGAACTGCATCTTACACATCTTTGAGACTCCAACACTGGTCATAGACTCAGGTAACCAGGGAAGTTCCAAATATTTAGCTGAATGCTCAATAGATATACAGGTGACAGGCAATTCAGGTGCCAAAGCTAAGCCAGAATTCCCATTATTTTAATTCCCTTCTGTATTCTTCAGCTTGGGCTGTCACAACATAATACTATAGACTGGCTCATTTAAACAACCAAAACCTATTTGCTCCCAAGTCTGAAAGCTGGTCCAAGACCAAGGTGCTAGCCAATTTGGTTCCTGGTCAGGTTCTCTTCCTGGCTTTTAGGCTGCTGCCTTCCTGCTATGTCCCCACATGGTGGAGAGAGTGCTTGAGACAGAAGTCTCTTCTTTAAAGGACACTAATCCTATTGGATCAAGCCCTGCCCTTATGACTTCATTTAACCTTAAAAAAGGCCCTTTCTCCCTGTATAGTCACTTTGAGGATTGGTGCTTCAACATGGGAATTTTGGGGGGACACAAACATTTGGTACATAACACCTTCTTCAATAAAGATGTTTTTTTATAGATTAAGAAAGAAAACCACTGAGAGGAACACAAAGGTCAAAACTGACTGCTCTTATGGGCTCTTAACTGTCTACTGGTCTCCTTACCAGGGAAGATGGAATGAAGGATAACAGTAATCAGTATACAACAATCAATAACAATATCCTCTGCCTCAGCTGCCGAGCACCAGCTGCTTCTCAACATTTGTGGTACATATGGTATCTCTGGGTGAGGGGCTGGGAGCAGTCTGTGGCGGCCCCGTTCTGAGTGCAGAGCATGGGGATGCAGGCATTGCAAAGGTTTCCACTAGTTCTGAGTCAGTGAACAAGAAGTATTTTCCTTTCCATTTCCTTCATACACAGGAAAACAAACATGTGTATTAAAAAGTAGTCATTTATCAGAGGATAGTATTGCAAACACATGATAGACGATCATAGTTTTATGATATTTATCATAGCCCCAAGCACTCTCTTGATCACAGGAGGACATTTATTTGACTGCTACTCCCATAATTACTGGTAATATCCAGGCAGATATTAATTTGCAGATAAATATGTCTTACTTTGGCACACGATTAACACAATGACAGCAAAACAATTTAATCACATCCTATGTGACCATTACCTAAAGTGTCTGCCTTTATATAATCAGTAGAAAAATTGCAGCCATCTATCTGTAATATTGCTAATATTAACCTTTGAATGGAATTTGATGAATATCTCGAAATATAATGGATACTGAACAATAATTAAGCCCTTGCATGTTTGCAGTTGCATGCTTCCAAACTATTTTCAGAACAAATTGGGCCAGGGTATAGTGTTCTGGGAGTTTCTGTCGGACTTGACTTTTCCTGAGTCAAATCTCAAGAATTTACTTGAGGCGTGGTGGCGGGGCATGAAGCTGAGAACGTGAAGGAAGGGGAAGACTTTCAGGGAGAATTCCAATCATGATCTAGTCATAGGTTTGGAGGGGATACTGCACCTGGGTATGTGCCAACAACATGGAAACAGGCATCTCAGGGGAAAGAAGACTCCAAGGAATCCTGATAGTAAGTCACTGAATTGACTTGAGTACACCAGGAGCAATGTTTTATGTGGTCCCCAGGGAAACTAGAACAGGCATACTCTATGGGACATCTGGTATATCAAGGACAACAGAGTTAAGTTAATATGAGACATTAGGGATCTCACTGGAGGGCAAGGGAAGGTTTCTGTGTTTGGTGGAAAGGGCGGTAAATACAAGTCCTTAGAGTAGCATTTAGGAATGCATTGTTTTTAGCTAAATAACACATCGAAGGCTAAGTGCACACTTACACAGATGTGCAAAGACCTGTTACTATTTTGCTTTATTTAATCTATTGGGAGATTTTTCACTTATAATGGATCATTTAAGTGCTGGTGCATTTTAATTAAAAGGCAAAAGAAGTCCTAATATTTTACAATATGAATGCATCCAAAAAATAATGAAGATGAGCTGCATCTGTTCTTTGCAGCATTTTCTAATAAAGACACATCAGCATTAGCCTAAACAGCCAACAAAACTAGTTCTTTAAAGTTGATAACCTACATACTTAGCATGACATATTACACATCTATAAAAACGATGTCCAGAATTTATGTAATTATATGAAAAATTTTCCAAGTATACCTAAAACGTAAGTTTAAACAATGCATATTGTATAAATTAGTTTTATAAATAAGTGTACTCATAGAAAAGGCTGGAAATGTCTGCAGACATTAATTGATTAATCTATCTAGCAGATAATTTTAATTTTCTTCCCACTGTTCGCCCAAAGAGCCATTAAAAATAGTCTTAAAAATTAAATGAAAAAAAAAAAAAAAAAAAAAACTCAGGCTCTTGAAAGCTTTTTTTTTTTTAGACTGAGTTTCCCTCTCATTGCCCAGGCTGGAGTGCAATGGTGCAATCTAGCTTGGCTCATTGCAACCTCTGCCTCCCGGCTTGAAGCAATTCTCCTTCCTCAGCCTCCCAAGTAGCTGGGATTATAGGCATGTACCACCACGCCTGGCTAATTTTGGATTTTTAGTAGAGACTGGGTTTCACCATTTTGGCTAGGCTGGTCACAAACTCTTGACCTCAGGTGATCCACCCCCTCAGCCTCCCAAACTGCTGGGATTATAGACTTGAGCCACCACGCCCAGCCTCTTGAATGTTTTCTGATAGTGGCTACTGTCAATGTCAAATCAAATGGGCAGATGCAGTCTAGTGCAGGCATGCTCAAAAAGACTGATACTGTCCCCAAGGTGAAATCCTAGCTACTGTGAAGATGTGTCGTCCTCATAAGGACCATTATAGTTAACCAGATACATGGTGCATTATATCAAAATTTCAAGGAGGTGGAAAAGCAATCAGAAAAATGTCCAAAGGTTTTTTTTTTGTGTGTGTGTGTGGGGGGTGATCATGGAAAAAAGCACAAAAATGTTTGCTGGTATGGCCTAGCACTTTGAGGAATATGATTGTTAAACTGAAGTATGGCTGTCTTTTAAAAATTACTTAATTGGAAGACCAAGTAGATGACTTTTTACAGACTCCTTCGTACCAGTCATCCCAAGTCGAGTATGTGGTGGCATATCATCCCCTGGTTCCCGGAGCACACAGGTGTGAACAGTCTGTTGTCTGCCCTGCAGCTGACAGGGGCAGTACCAGGGTTGCAAGCCCTTGTCACCCTCCTTTTCAAAAAGGCTCTTATACATTTGAAGCAGACAGTTCAGCTGGCTTCTCATCCACCCTCCCAGGACACACAGACGTGTGTTACAAAGACTGTCCTGTGCTCCGTTGGAAACACGGAGTGGAAGCATCTCCCTGATTCGTATCTCTGAGCAGTGTGCCATCCTGGGCCGTGCCCACGGCGCCTGCCTGTCTCAGTTCCAAGGCAGCAATTGAGTGATAATTGCAGGATCCTATTTTGAACAACACTACAGCAAAGCCTGATAAAGTTTGTAACTATTTAGATCGAAATCTGAGAACTCTAAACAATTTATTTACAAAGAAAGACACAGATAGGTTTTAATGTGCCTCATAAATCCTTTCTCCTTGACCGCAAAGAGAGCAGATACATAGTTCTTGGGGGAATCAATTAGCCCTGGACAGGGATTCCTCTCTCTGATCTCCTCCCTGGGTATAAGGCTTTCACAGGCCAAGAGGTTCCAGGCACTAAAGCTGAACAAGGCAAAGCCCTGGGGCTTCACTTTAAGAGTCAGGCTAAGGTTCCTTGGGAATAGTCAAGATGGGCGGGGGAAACGTCCTGAGCAGATAAACTGGATAAATACCAGAACAGACCCATAGACGAGTGTTTCTCCTTAGACCACAGTTTCTCACCCTTTCTCAGCCTCTCCATCTCAACGTCTGCCAATTGGGGCTGGTTCATTCTTTGCTATGCTTTATGCATTAACATCCCTGCTACCTTGTACCCACTAGAGGCCAGCAGCACCCCTATCTCCTACCCCCAGTTGTACCGTTGCCAAATGTCCCCTGAGAAGGGGTAAGAATCATCAGTCTCCCCCCATTTAGAGAACCACCTTAGACAATGACATTTCTCCCTTTTCAGAGGTTAATTTTTTTTTCTAAGCACAGATTGCCATTGGGATATCATTGCCTTCTCTCCTCTCAGCCCTTTCTGAGTGCCTTGCTATACGATTACATATTGGCTAATTCTTCCATCTTTAACCTGAAGCTTTGAAAGGAAACAGCTTTTATCTTCTCTGTTACATTGTAGGGGGGTCGGGTAGGAAGGGTTTGAATATCTATTGCTTTGCATGCAAATTTTAATCCTTTAATCACCTTCCCACAGTTTCAGAAGGGATTTGCCTGAGAAGCTACTAGCCCACCCTGGTCTTTACCATAGGCCTGCCAACACACTGGAGGAAACCTGAAAAGGTCATTTCCTTCCCCTAGCCATCATAACCAGGTTTTAGATGCAGATAACTTCAGGCCTTTTAGCTCAGAAAAGTGGGAGACTGCTCCCATCTGTACCTCTGTCTGTCCAGCTGGGTCCAGGGGGTGGACGATCTTCTTCATTTATTCACAATTTGCATATTGTTCTTCACCTGATTGAATTACTTCTTTGTCCTGAAAAAGATAAGTTTCTGAGGAACTTCCTTTGATGCCAATTTTTCTTATTTTTCAGCCTTGATGAAATGAAAAGGGCATTATTTCAGCAAATTCAACAATAGAACAAAACAAAAGTATTCTTTTGTTTTGAGTAGCAGTCATTAAAAAGAACTGGGATATTTGCTTTTCCTCTGCGAGCTCTTTATTAGCTAATGACACAGGAGAATGTGGTCACCATCTATGTGCTGCTGCTAGGTCTATGATTTGTGGAGGGCCGGTTTCCAAAGCAACTTCTTATCTGGCAGACTCGGCTTTGCGTGTTGACTCTGCTCGCTGTTAACATGGTGCCATAAATTATAAGGCTCCAGTTTTTTTCTTGTAGTCTAATCATTTCTCTGGGAAAACAGTGTCCCACTGGGTCTTGCCCTTCACAGGATGTGTAAAAACACAACTCCAGCAAGATGGGAGGACAGGAAGCTTTTTCATTCATCGCAGATGAAACATGTTCTGCCACTCCAAAGACGCCTTCCATGGTTACATTTCTGAACAAAAGATGTCTACACATGTTAGGATGTGAAATCAAAATAGGCAGATATAGGAAGCACAAAAACTGCAGTCACTGAAAATAACACCCTGCTGGGAAAAAATGACAGTGCTTCTCTGCCTTTAAAGGTGAAGGATAGCCAGTACCATAAGGAATCACCCACCTGCACTGCTTTTCAGATCAAGAGGCAGACACTGAAAGAAGAGAAGGGAATATTTCCCTGTGAAGCAGCTGATGAATGGCAGGGTTGGGACAAAAACTTACCTAACTCTAACTCCCAAGTTCTCTGATTGCAGTTTGCTGCCTCTCTCCAGCTAGAAGACCAACCACAGCGTGTTCCCACCAGGGCCTCTGCACGGGCCGCTCCCTATGTCTGCAATGATCCCCCCGCAGATACTGGCTTCACTCCTTCCCCTACTTTATTCAGGTCCCTGCTCTGATGTCCTCTCCTCACTGACCACAGTGTTGACAACAGCAGCCCCAGCTTCTCCCCTTTCTTCCATTTTGCCTTTTATCACAGCACTTACCACCACCTGGCATCATATTTATGTGCCACACGGGGCACCAAAAGCATCTGCCAAAAGTAGATCACAGATGCTCGTGTCAGAAAAGAAAGGCCCTTCCCCATGCTTCAAGGCTGTAGTTATGAAGAACTGAGAAATGGGTAATCATTAAGAAAAAGTAGGAATATGCTGGGCACAGCGGCTCACGCCTGTAATCCCAGCACTTTGGGAGGCCGAGGTGGGCGGATCCCAAGGTCAGAAGTTTGAGACCAGCCTGGCCAAGATGGTGACATTCCATTGCTACTAAAAATATAAAAAATAGCCAGGTGTGGTGGCAGGCACCTGTACTCCCAGCTACTTGGGAGGTGGAAGCAGGAGAATCGCTTGAACCCAGGAGGCAGAGGTTGCAGTGAGCTGAGAGCACACCGCTGCACTCTAGCCTGAGTAATAGAGTAAGACTCAGTCTCTAAATAAATAAATAAAAGTAGGAATCTCAGACCCAATTAAATAAATACAAATAAAATGATAAGATACCACAACTTAGGTTAAGCTCACCGGTGGACTACATTTGCCAAGTCAGTTCTCCTTTGCACCAAAGCTCTTTGCCCTCTGTCTTCCTGAGACACCTCACACCCCCGGTGTACTTGTCAGTGTTCTCTAGAGAAGCAGAATCAACTGTGTGTGTGTGTGTGTGTGTGTGTGTGTGTGTGTGTGTGTGTGTGTGTGTGTGTCTGTGTGTCTGTGTGCGTGTGTGTGTGTGTATAGACAGAAATAGGAATATTTTAATGAATTACCTCATGATTGTGGAGGCTGGCAAGTCCAAGATCTTCAGGGTGGACTGGCAGGCTGGAGACCCAGAGAAGGGCTGATGCTGCAGTTCGAAGGTCAGGGTCTCTGCTGCAGAATTCCTTACTGCTCAGGGAGATCCGTCTTTGTTCTATGAAGACTTTCAGCTGATTGAGTGAGGCCCACCCACCTTAGGAAAAGCAATCAGTTTTACTCAAAGTCTACTGATTCAAATGTAAATTTCATCCTAAAACACAATCACAGAAATATCCAGAATAATGTTTGACCAAATATCTGGGCATTGTGGCCCAGCCAAGTTGACAAATAAAACTAACCATTGCCCCTGTTTTTCTTCCAATTATACAAATGCTGCATTTGATTCTTCTTAACCTAATCCTCCTCCACCAGGATTATTGAAATGCCCCACCCAGGGTTTCCATATACAGCAAATAAAAATACAGGGCCTCCGATCAAATTATAATTTCAGATAAGCAATTTTTTTAAACATATGTATGTCCCAAATAGTGCATGAGAAATACTTATTCTAAGAAATTATTCATGGTTGATTTGCCATTCAAATTTAATGGATTTTCCTGTATTTTATCTGCCATGCTATGCAAGGGGCTCTTGGCAAGGCCATTTTCTCTGCCCTACCTGAGATTCTGCTTCGTCTGCTAAGATTCCAGATTACAGAGATGACTCTCACATCTACATTTTCAGCATAGTTCCCATTTGTTCCATTGGTGAAGCAGAAATATTAATGTTCACATCCTCATTCAGCCTTTCCCATCAGTGGCAGAGGTAAGTAACCTCACCCTCTGGTTCCTATAAGCCAGTTTCCATCAATTACTTCCAAAATGTATCCTGAGTCTGACTTTTCAGCATCTTGAGTCAATCCTACGCCTTCATCACTTTCCTAGACTGTGCTGCAACTTCCCAGCAGGCTCCCAGGCTCCGTTTGTGCCCTCACTGTCTGTCTCCTCCTTCACTAGTAGACTTAGTTTTTATACATGGAATCTCCTTTAGTCCAGGCCTTATCCCTTTGTTAACAAAATTCTCCCAATGCGACCCCTTGTAATTAAAATCTAAGCTCCCCACAAGTGCGATCAGCTCCCTGCACTGGGGCCTCACGGGCATTCTTTATCTCAGGCTTACCACCTCGTGCTCGCCTTAGGCTTTGGCATCCCTGCATCCTCCCTCTGCTGACGAAGTTCTTCCTTCAGATAAAGCTGCCCCCTCCAGTCTGGGCTCAGATGCTATATTCCCAGAGATCCTGCCCAGCCGCCTTAGAACATCAGCCTTTGTCTTCTTACTTTGGCTTCTTCATGGCATCTGCAGTCCCAAGGTCTCCTCCAAACGTGATACAGCGAGTGCTCGACTTACGACCACGATTAGCTCCGACAGACCGGTCGTAACACGATTTGGTCGTAAGTTGAGTAGGCAATATGTACAGTACTGTGAAATGATGTTATAAAAATCTTTAAGTCATATTTTATCATAATTTTCTTTCATTATTGTTATATATCATACTTTTCTTTGTTCATTTTATGCCATTTGTATCATCTCTACACCATTTTCTTTCTTATTTTTACATTGCTTTACCGAGTCTGGGATAACAGTTGAAATGGTGCACGCGGAGATGGTAGTGCTGCCGGAAGCTGGTCCGCACTGTCGTATGCCCAGCTGTGCAACGTTTGTGCTGCCAGAGGCAGAGCAGTCATGGCTAGTGATTGTGGTCGTAAAGTCGAATGGTCGTAAGTTGCATAGGTCGTAAGTCGATCAATATCTGTATAAACTTCTAGAAGGAGCAGACTCTGCACAGTTAGATCTTTCTTATGCCCACTCCCACATATTTGTCTCTTTAAATGTTGTTTTTTGACTATAATATTAATCAGAAAATTCAATCATATTATCAAAAATAAAATGAAATGGGCACTTTGACAACTATTGGTAAGAAATATAATTGGAAAGGATGTCTCAAAAACCCTTTGCTAGTATATTTTAATAGTCTTGGCCAGGTGTGGTGGCTCACATCTGTAATCCCAGCACTTTGGGAGGCCGAGGTGGGAGGATCACCAGAAGTCAGGAGTTCAAGACCAGACCAGCCAACCTGGTGAAATCCCATCTCTACTAAAAATACAAAACTTGTTGGGTGTGCTGGCTGGCGTGCACCTGTAATTGTAGCTGCTTGGGAGGCTGAGGCAAGAGAATCACTAGAACCTAGGAGACGGAGGTTGCAGTGAGCTGAGGTCTCACCGTTGCACTCTAGCCTGGGCAAAAAGAGTAAAACTCAATCTTGAAAAAAAAAAAATACTTAAAATGATCATGTCTTTGTCTCACTAATTACAAAGTTAGAAATCTGTTCTCAGGACATACTCTGCAGTGTGGGCAAGAATTTGTAAGGAGTTCTTTGTAGAGAAAATATATAAATAAACTCAGGACATAGGCATAGGCAAGGACTTCATGACTGAAACACCAAAAGCAATGGCAACAAAAGCCAAATTAGACAAATAGAAAAAAATTAAACTTAAGAGCTTCTGCACAGAAAAAGAAACTATTATTAGAGTTAACCAGCAACCAACAGAATGGGAAAAAGTTTTTGTAATCTACCCATCTGACAAAGGGCTAATATCCAGAATCACAAAGAACTTAAACAAATTTACAAGAAAAGAACAACCCCATCAAAAAGTGGGCGAAGGGTATGAACAGACACTTTTCAAAAGAAGACAATTATGCAGCCAACAAACATATGAAAAATAGCTCATCACTGGTTTTTAGAGAAATAGGAATCAAAACCACATTGAGATACCATCTCACGCCAGTTAAAATGGCGATCATTAAAACATCAGGAGACAACAGATGCTGGAGAGGATGTGGAGAAATAGGAATGCTTTTACACTGTTGGTGGGAGTGTAAATTTGTTCAACCATTGTGGAAGACAGTGTGGCAATTCTTTAAGAATCTGGAAATAGAAATACCATTTGACCCAACAATCCCATTACTGGGTATATACCCAAAGGATTATAAATCGTTCTATTATAAAGACACATGCACACGTATGTTTATTGTGGCACTGTTCACAAGAGCAAAGACTTGGAACCAACCCAAATGCCCATCAATGATAGACTGGATAAAGAAAATGTGGCACATATACACCATAGAATACTATGCAGCCATACAAAAGGATGAGTTCATGTCCTTTGCAGGGACATGAATTAAGCTGGAAACCATCATTCTCAGCAAACTGACATAGGAACAGAAAGCCAAACACCGCATGTTCCCACTCATAAGTGGGTATTGAACAATGAGAACACATGGACACAGGGAGGGGAACATCACACACAGGGGCCAATTGGTGGGTAGTGGGGGTTGGGGAGGAATAGCAGGGGGTGGAGGGATTGGGGAGGGATAACATTAGGAGGAAAACCTAATGTAGATGATGGGGTGATGGATGCAGCAAACCACAATGGCACGTGTATGCCTATGTAACAAAACTGCAAGTTCTGCAGTTGTACCCCAGAACTTAAATCACAATAATAATAAAAAAAGAAAGAAACCCAAGTGTAGTAATACGGGAATGAATAAAAATCACAGGATACGTCTGTATGGTGGAAGGTGATGCAGCTTTTACAAAGAGCATTTTTCTTCCCTGAGTCAATGGCAAGCCTTCTGTGCCTTCCTCCTGGTACATTACTTATTAAAATCCAGAAAGATGAGCAAAGAGGATGTCAACAAGACTAAAAAGCAGTACTATGTGAATGGTTGCCAGACCTAAGGAGGGATAGTCACATGCCCATAAAGAATGTCACATCATGGAGGTGAGAGACTCTATCTGCTGTCATGGCTGTGCCTCCTGCAGGGTCTCGGGGCCTTCGTGTGACAGAGGAGGCACCAACACACCCTAACTGCCAATTGCATTTTGAGATATTCTGAACAGTTAGCATATCACACCCAGAGAGACACACACTTCCAAACATCTCCAAGTTTTAATGAGACTGCAGGTCCTGGGAATGCATCCAGGCTGGCACAGAGCTGAAAAGTGGTGTGTTATTTAGGGAGGGGTGGAGTTGGGAAAAGAAATGGTCAGGCAAGGAAAACATCTTGGAAGGCACATATTCTGAAGGTTTTAATGTTCACTTATTACATTAGAAAGGGAATAACAACACACTGGACCAAAATGTTTAAGGAAATCAACATTTTCAGATCATCAGCCCCCAGGGTAGAGGTGAAGAATGTTCTCAATGAAGCACAGAACAGATTAAGTGGCTGCTGGATACCGGACGTAAGTGTGGAGCATAAGACACAGACATGAATTCATCCTTGTCTTTAGATCAGAGAGGGGGTGTTCCTAATACAGTCTAGCAGACAGTAAAACAACAACAATAACAAAATCCAGCCAGGTTTACTGACAGAATCTCTGCTACCTGGGACAGAACTGTGACGGTCAATAATGAGCACCAACCAAGTAAAACACCAGGTACATAAAGATATTTCAAACATAAAAGATGTCACAGAGTGTATTGCTAGAACTGCCTTAACAAAGTACCACAAACTGAGTGGCTTACATAACAGACAAGTTTATTGCCTTGTAATTGAATGTAGCCCAGAAACATCCAGGACTTCAGAAGGTGCTAGAAGTCTGAGATCGAGGTGTCTGCAGGGCCATGCTCCCTTGGAAGGATCTAGGAAAGGACCATTTCTGGAAGTTCCTTGGCTTGTGGCAGCAATCTTCACATGACTTCTCTGTGTTTGCATGTCTGTGTTCCAATTTCTCCTTTTTATAAGGACACCAGTCATACTGGATTAGGGATCTATCTGACTCCAATGTGATCTCATCTTAGCTAACGTATCTGCAGCTCTATCTCCAAATAAGGTCACATTGTGAGGTACTGGGGATTAGGACATTAGGATTTCAACAGATGAATTGTGTGGGAGGGGGGCATAATTCAACACACAGCATGGAGATAAAGCATATTAAAATAACACATTTTATCACTAGGAGGAAAAATTTACAAAGCATCTGTTTTATGTTCTTAATATAAGATATGACAATATGAATTTCATAATATAAAATTTAAAAGAGAGGCAAAAACATAAAAGACTAAAACGGAAAGAATCTGGTTAAAATGTAGGCCAGTATGAAACAAGAGGTGGAGAAAATGCGTTGGATTTGCAGGGAAACCAGAAGTTGCAAATGTTGGATGAAAACCCATTTTAGATGAACTACAAAATCAACGCTGTAGAAATCTGAATGATAATAAAAGTTCTAGACACCTTTTTAGACTAGGGTGGAACTATAAAAAGATAAAATAATAAGACAGATATAGATGAATAGAAAGATAAATATAGAATATTGGTTCATAGACATTAAAGAGTTAGCTATTAATAGAGAAGTAAATACAGAGGAAAGTGGGGGAGACTTGGAAGAGATAGAGATGGACAGATACTGAAAACACAAATTTTCTGTGTTTCCAGTTCAAGAGGGGAAAACGATTATTCTTTGAACATAGGATGATGTAGTCACTAGAACCAGTTTTAAGCCCTCCCTGGTCAACCTAGTGTGGTACTATTTGAGTGCACGTGCTGCAAAGCCCCGCCAATGAATGATGGTCCCATACTTTGGAAATTCAAGCAGCAACAGTCACACTCCTCCAACACTGCTTTTGTGGCTAATGGAAGTTCTGGTTTCTGAAATTCTTGAACTCTGTGTTTCTGAAAATGCTCATTTTCAAAAATGGCATGAGGAAATAGAAGTGACTATCTCACAAACAGATTAGGAAATACTTTTCTAAGCATAAATTAATAGAAAAAAAATCACCCCAAACTATTAGATAATAAAAATCAAAGATATTTGAGAGTCACAAATCCTGTAGGCAAACAAAGCAGAAAAAAATATTTGCTTCAAATATAACAGACTGTGGTTAGCAGTCATCCTTATTTAAAGAACTCATACCAATTCATAAGAAAGGCATGGAAACTCCAAGAGCGAAATAGGCACAAGCTATGAAGACGAGTCACCGGAGAAACTCAGATGGAGTAAGCAAATGGGAAAAACTGTTTCTCAAGCACGTGTAAATCGGTATCCAACAAATCACATTAAAAAAATACAAATTTAAAGCATCATGGCATTTTGTACATCAAATTAGCAAAGATCCTTCCTGCCAATGAAGCCATTGTTGGCAAGGGTGTGCCAGTGCAGGGTTGCTCAGCCATTGCTAAGGGAGGTGGAGATTGAAATGATTTTTCTGTAACTTAAATGGTGTTACATAGCAAAAGCCTTAAAAGAAAGTTCATACCCTTCACCCAGAGTTCCCCTACTAGGTATCTATTCCTTGGAAGTATAATAAGAAGAAGCTAAGACCAAGCTTTCAGCATAGATATTTATTACTGAGATATTTATAATTACGCAACAGCCATACACATAATGACATAAATTCTGGTACCTCCTCATGCTGGAATATTTTCCAGTCATTTTAATGGAGTGAGTAAGAAATCTCAGTCACAGGCAAAATCAAAAGCAGGAGTAAAGTTGGATAAGCTCTATGATTCAACTTTTATTAAAATGTATATATGAAAATACATCCTTTTTTCAAGGGTTATCCTGAAATGATTTAATCACGACTATTATTTTCTAAATTCTGAACATTTTATCCCACTGGCTGTTTCTAAAGTCCCTATTTATTTGGAAGACTTTAGCCCCTTGCACACCGTGTTCTTTGCTTTTTTTCCTGTTTTCCTTAAAAGTATATTTTTCCCCACCTAACAGAACCATACCTACCATAGTCACAGCAGGAATACTGTATTTTAGCTGTACCTCAGGCATTTCTGCTTCCTAGTGGGCTACATGGCTTTTCCAGAGCTCGCTCGCTCTCTCTCTCTCCTTCTCTCCCTCTCCTCCCACCACTCCTCTTTCTGTCTCTCTTTGTAGCAATGGCTCAGTGACTCACAGTTCTATATTCATGCCCCATCTCAGAGCTGGGGTGGACACTCAGATGGCGAGGCTCTGCTGATTGCATTTATGTAGCCCTTAATACATTTGCCACGTGGCTTCACCAAGAAAGGTTTTCCCAAGTCCCATTTTATGATCGTTCCTATCCTGGGAGCTGGCCCTTCCTCTTGGCCATGACGGGTTTGGGCAATTATAGGTGCTCCATTTCTTGTCATGAATCAAGAAGGCATCCAGGCAAAGTGTATCATTTTTATAATCATGCACACTCATACACACACAAACCACAGATACCATTACAAACAAAAGTTCTAGTGACAAGAGAAAACTGTCATAATAAAATGATAGTCAAAGAAAAGAACGTACAAGTTATATCAATAATTGGAGCTTAGCTGTAAATTTTTAAAAAAATGACTGGAAGTATACCTAAGAAAATTTGACAGGTGTTTCCTTTGAATTGTGGGAGTATAGGTTTTTGTTTTCTTCTTCATAGTTTCCTGGATGTCTCAAATTTTCTCTCATGAGTCAGAAAAAGAAAGTCTATTATTTGCAGAATGGGACAGACTGGGTGGGGCAGGGTGACAGCAGCGAAGAGAATTATAGAGTAAAGTTGATCCTAGGGGAAAAAATCCCCTAAATGAAGACTGATTTATATATGACACACTCTGGACGCCAAGCCCACCCACACCCTCTAACTATCAACAACCGTGCCCTGAAGTATTATCAGTCCCATATTGCAAACGTGAAAAAACAAGACTTAGGTAGATCATGCAAATTTCCTGCAGCCACGCATCTGTTACAAGACAGGGTGAAACATTGCTATTATCTATTCTTTGTAGATCTCCTGGGGGAGGTAAAGGGACCACCACTCGGCGTACTAAGTCGATCGAGAAACAATGTGCTGGAGCACTTTCAGAAAATTTCCCAGGGGTTCAATTCAGAAGCAGCATTTCTGGGGATCATAAAGACTTACATTTTTCCTGCCCGGATAAATGAACGGAACCTACCCACTATGCACGACAAAACATTCTCAACATTTTTGTTCTTTTTTTTTTTGCCACATACAATCATAAATTCATTTGGGGTGTAGCTTTTTTCCTTGTCCTCAAAGTTGTCATACATTCTCATTCCTCCTGCAACTGTCTCACATGCAGCTCGCACACAAGTTTTACCTCCTGTTAGGTCTTTACCAGGACCTCTTGAACTACTCCTAGAGGGTTAGACATGGCTTAGGCATCAGTAAGGTCAGCATGCTGGAATGCTGAGAGAGGAGTAGAGTGGTCTGGGACGAGTGAGGTCACGTGTCTCGGTTGCTATTTACAGCATCCGCATCATTCCCCAAAACCATGCTTACTGGGGTCCTGTTTTCTGCACGGATGGAGAGCTTGCCTGACAGCCCCATTGTGGGTCTTGTCCCAGTGCCCCTGGGTGGATCTGCTGGACACCACATTCTGCAGACCCTTGCATCTTTTATCATCCTGGAGAATTGACCTTATTGGTTCTCAAGGGAAAATTATAGGAAATCTTGTGTCTTGGGAAGCTTAGGAACACTGTTTCATTTGGCTCTGGAGTTCATTGTTGTACTGTGAATGAGCTGCTTCTCTAGGGTGATGACTTTCCTCTCGTTTTGCATTTCCTACTTCTCATAGGTGGTGTAGGATGCCATAAGCCTGTCTACATATGCAAGGTTCTACTTTTTATGATTCATGCTAAGGTGTTCCCTTTGCCTGAAATTTGAGGTTTCCATTCTGTGTGTGCTTGAATTATCTAGGAATTTGCTTCATTTCTTAAGTGTGCATCTCGGGAGAACCACACAGGTTGATGTCTGGGGGAAAGTGCAGATATTTTAATTAATCATGTAAGTAAGTTGGCTGCTTTGTTCAAAGTGGGGCAACCCAAACACAGAAAAGCCTCCTCTGAGTGAGACTGGTTCACGGACAAGCCCTAAGAATGCATTTGGACCACCGGCAGGACAAACTGAATGTAGTTCAGAAACTGAATTGGGACACACAGTTAACACCTCTTCAATAAAGTATGCATTTCTGCAACTATAAAAACGCAGCCTTTATGCAAAATGCTTCGTAACTACCTTCTAATTTAATATTGACTTTTCCCCGGGAAATCCAAAGTATTGGAGATTTATTACACGCGGAAAATCACAAAAGAGAGAGCCACGCCTCTTCCTGTACAACTCTTTCTGCTCATGTTTGCTTTGACCTCAGGAGGAAGGAATTGTGGGTTGGAAATATAGCCACCTGCATCTGTGTCTTTTTAAAGTACCAGGCACAGTTTCTTATGTGTTACCTCGTTCATTCTCACAACAACCTTAGGCAGCAGAAGGTATTCTCTCACTTCTATCCATGAGGAAACCCATGCTCAGAAATTTAACTGGACTCACCGACATTTCACAGCTACAAGGTGGCAGAGATTGGATTGGAACTCAAGACTGAAGATCCAAAAAACCATGACCTTTCTAATTGCTACCCTGCCTTTCGAGTTTAATGAATGAGATTAAGGTACATTTAGTTTCAGTATCTCATGAAACACCACCCAGGGCTAGTTTTTCACTTCTGAAGAAAATGAGAGTGCAGATGGGAGCTGTCATGCCACCAACCCTTACAAATGTCCTTTCTTGACTGCCTGACCCTGGGTTTCATCCACTATGTGACTTTACAGCTTGTCAATGGTGTGCAGTGCTGGGGACAGTTTTAATGTGGATGCTGGAAGAACTTTTTGGTTTTGCAAAAGAAGTTTAAGGAAATATACCCATGCAGTGTGTGCATGCACACACGTGTGTACGCACACACATGCACACACACACATATACATGCGCATATATACCACACACATGCATGCACATATACACATCACATCCACTTGCACACACACACATGCAGCTCACGCACAATTTCTAGCTCCTGTTATGTCTTCACCAGGACCTCTGGAATGACTCCTAGAGTGGTAGACGTGGCTTAGGCATCAGTCAGTTCTGCAGTGTTGATGTGAAGAGGAAGTTGGATATGATGCAAGTACAGGGGGACGGGGGGAAATGGGAAAATTGAGTCTGTGACAATGATTTACTTGCTGTAGCAACTGAGAAAGTCGTTAATGTTGCTGCCTCCTGTAGTTAAGTTAGAGTCCTCTCAAAATAGCTCTTTTGATTTCTATTGCCTTTCAGGGTCCCCATACCTCCATTGGTGCTCAGTAGCCTGAAGACTTGTGTTTGAACAATGGATTCCTGATTTTAGGGTTGGGAGAAACCTTAACAGCCACGGAGGCCAGCCCCTACCCACCTCTTAATTTCAAGCCCCCTCTGAAAGTCCATACCAGATGGTAGAGCAGCCTAAGCTTGCAACCAGTATCATCTTGACAGCTTCCTCTTCCAACAATGTTTTCTTTATCTTGAGTTGAAATGTGCCTTATTGCCTAACTTCCATCCAGGCATTTATATTTTTGGGGCCACAGTTTCTTGCCCTGTAAAATGAGTCAGCTGGCCTCAATACTGTCCTGTCCAGCTGCACAGGCTGTGCACTGCACAGCTCCAGGGGGCACCATTCACCTAGACTTTGAGGAGTGTGGCTTCTGGCTAGAATTGTGCAATGCTATCACCCCAGTTTGCCATGATGACTCTTGTGTTTCCTTATGACTCCCAAATTTGATATCAGCCTCCAGATGGGGATATACGATGCAAAGTAGTTCAATTAGCACTAACAAGCTTTCAAGGTCCTTGTCTGAGAAGAGCTGCCTGTTGTCACTAGAGCAGCCCACTCCTTGTTATTCACACCTCGTGGAGCTTGATTTCATTCAAGCTCCTACATGCAAGTTAGCTTTTTACCCTGAAGGCAAGGTATCACCTGTTGTTTGGCCAATAACTGATGCTAAATGGAGAGGAGAGGAGAATGTGTATTCTTCTTTTAATTTTTCTTTGAGAATCTATTTTACACTGTAACTTTTTTTTAAAGTTTTTAAGTATCAATTTATTTATTTTGCCCTTGTGGGCCAGACTGGAGTTCAATGGCACAATCTCAGCTCACTGCAACCTCTGCCTCCTGGGTTCAAGCAATTCTCCTGCCTCAGCCTTCCAAATAGCTGGGATTACAGGTGCCTGCCACCACACCCCGCTTTTTTTGTGTGTATTTCTAGTAGAGATGGGGTTTTGCCATGTTGGCCAGGCTGATCTCAAACTACTGACCTTGTGATCTGCCTGCCTCAGCCTCCCAAAGTGCTGGGATTAAAGGCGTGGGCCACTGCGACTGGCCTTAAGTACAATTCATAAGTATTAGTAAAAGTGTCATCTTAGTTATATTACAGAATTGAAGGACATTGAAGGAGAATATTGATAGATGCTTCCTTTATGACCAATTATTAATTTTATAATAAAATACCATTATTTTCTAAGCTACTAATATACAGTTTGCATCATCTGCTAAAAGGCTAAGGCTTGGACAAATAAAATCAGGTACATGTCCAGGAGATGGTCAACTTAAATTTTCATGCCTCTTGAAAGAACCTATCTATATCATATGACCATTATAAGTTCTTATCTTTTTTTGTGAAAGGAAATTTGTTAGAAACTGAATTAGGGCACATGGTTAACACCTTTTTGAATAAAGTGTGAATTCATGTAACTATAAAAATGTAGCTTGTATGCAAAATGCTATGTAATTACCTTCTAATTTAATATTGACTTTCCCCGGGGAAATCCAAAGTATTGAAGGTTTATCATAGCTGAAAATGATAAATTCTTGAGGAAGGTGATTGTTGCTAGAAATAGAATAATTTGCCCTTTTGGTGGTTGGCATGAACGGTGCATTCTCTGCCCAGTTGTGCTTTTGGCAAAGTGGCAGTTTAAATTAAGTGCTTGGGCACCATGATGATGGACAGGCCCAGATGAAAAGATAGCTCTGGTTTTATGCTCAAGGCTTCATGTTTCCCACAAGATGAGGTCTTTATTAACTAAGAGTCACACCCACTTCACTTTTATTATTAAACGTTTGCAGAGCCTTCCTAAAAAGAATAATGTGGGCAGAATTTATGCTGGGAAGCCTTCAACATCCCATAAAACTGACACTCTAACACTTTGTAGAAAAGATGGGCCTGGGGAATGTAATGAGGGAGAGGAAATGCTTCAAGATATATATCTTGTTTAAAAGGGAGTTTCACCTCTGATAATTTAGGAGGTCAGAGGGCAGGTCTAAGTTCTCAGCCTCTGGATGCAAGAAGTGGCCAGGAACAATAATGGCAAGTGTGTGTGTGTGTGTGTGTGTGTGTGTGTGTGTGAGAGAGAGAGAGAGAGAGAGAGAGAGAGAGAGAGAGAGAGACATTTAAAATACATTTACTCTCCCTTGTTTTCAAACACTTAAAAACGTATTTTACTTTGCTGGTGAGAACAGATGGGGGAATTAAAGGCTCGGTAGTTTCTATGAATAGCGATGCTGATATGTTAAAACAAAAGAATTCAAGGTGTTTCCCATAACCCCCCTTTCCCCAGGGATATCTCGGGTTAATAAATTAATAAAAACCGAGTGTGGGCTGCAGTGAAACTATATAAGGGTGGTATCTCCTTGGATCCAGCTGTACATACTGGTGTCCAAACAGCAAAAGCATCCAAAAGTGATCTCAAGCAAGGATAAAGCTTTGATCCATTATTTTTCACCAAAACTAGTGAAACAAGTGAATAATGATTTGGGGACACTCTGGAACAAGAGTTATTAAGTACATGCAGGCACATGTTGCTTACTATAAGAGATAAAAATGAATGAAGTGGCCAGGCGCTGTCTCATACCTATAATCCCAGCACTTTGGGAGGCCAAGGTGGGCGGATCACCTGAGGTCTGGAGTTCAAGACCAGCCTGATCAACATGGAGGAAATCTCGTCTCTACTAAAAAAAAAATACAAAATTAGCTGGGCATCGTTGTGGGTTCCTATCATCCCAGCTACTTGGGAGGCTGAGGCAGGAGAATTGCTTGAACCCAGGAGGTGGAGGTTGTGGTGAGCGGAGATCATGCCATTGTACTCCAGCCTGGGCAACAAGAGTGAAACTCTGTTTCAAAAAAAAAAAAAAAAAAGTGAATGAAGCAGTTGCTCATCTTCAAAATGCCTCTTCCCTCCACCCTATACACAGAGACTATTATCCTTCTCCCTAACACACCACATACTCTGTTTTTTCTCCTTGGAGACCCAATGACAAGCCACGGGATATCTATTAGCATACATTAAAATAAGAAGCATCCCTTGGAATCTCTACTTTAGTTGGGACCAGTCCAGCATGCTAGGGAAGCAAAAATCTGCCAAGTTTTTCTCTCCTGGAATTCAGACATTTAATCAATGACACTTGCTTTGCCAAGGTTGTAAAAATAAAACAACTCTCAAAGTGCTAAGCCTTCATTTCATTCTGCAAATGCTTCAGTTAATGATGGAAACATACAGAACCAGAGGCTAATAGAGTAGAATAGAATTGCACACACATGTGTGGGCACACAGCAGATGTTACTATGACAAAATATGAAGAACAAGCATGATGAAAAGATGGTAATATGAGCAAAGTCTCAGCTAAGTTTACGTTCTTGATTATTTCAAAAGTGTTAACATATATAAAACTTCTGATTCCAAATTACAAAAAGTAGCTGTATTTATTTATTTATTTTTGAAACAGGGTCTTGCTCTGGGGCCCAGGCTGGTCCAGGCTGGGTGCATTGCATCCTTGACCTCCTGGGCTTAAATGATCCTTTCTCTCCAGCTTCCTGAGCAGCTGGGACTACAAGTGTGCACCACCACACCTAGCTAACTTTGTTTTATAGAGATGGGGTTTCATTATATTGCCCAGGCTGGTCTGGAATTCCTGAGCTCAAGCGATCCACCCACCTTGGCCTCCTGAAGCGTTGGGATCACAGGTGTGAGCCACCACATCCAGTCAAGAGTAGCTGTTTTTTCTGTATTTTGAGCCTAAACTAATTAAACTATGTTGATATGTTACTTGTGCCTGTACCTTATGAAGTCTTTTCTATGTGGTCATTGTACTGTTTTATATCACAACATAAACATGTTATTTGACATAAAGGCACAGCACATAGTGACACATAAGATGTTCCCCCAGAATTGAAAAGCACTGTAGTATCTAACATTCAAAAGCCACTATCATAATTTGCTCTCAATGGACAGAAATGATAATTTGCCTATATTTCATGCTCAATGTACGTGAGTGCAGAGGGACTTTGCTTATGGGACATCTCATCTTAACAGACTGGGCAGACTTATCATCATGATCCTTCAACCTGTGGGAGAGGCTGTGTGTTCCTTTTGTTAGGAATACGGCATGGCTTTATGAAAACACAGAAAGGAAGATGTAAGGCCCGGATGTACAGACTGTGCCAGTTTCAAAGTGGGTTCTGCAGCTCCATAGGTACAGGAAACCATCCATGGCAAGCCAGACGTCCGGAAGGTTTGAGCCCCCGGTACTACAGTCTCCCATGGCTTGAGCAGGATTGCTGGTTAACTGGCTCTGCGGTGCACAGCACCTGTGGGGTTTGTGGGTCTCTCAGCCCCAAGTTCCAGCCTCCAGAGCCAGGAATGCAGCTGGACACAGTAATGCACTTCTAGCTCTCACTGATTGAGATTAAATAAAAGCAGGAGGTGGGGATACATTATTCATGATTTTCTTTGTAATGGAACTCAGAGCACTTTTGAAGCCTCTATACTTCAATACTTGCTCCTGGCCAAATAAATAAAAATAAATAAATAAAGAATAACAGGGGAGAAGAGGAGGAATAGTTATGTTAGAATGTTAGATCTGTGCCTTGCCTGGCTTACTGCAGGAATTCTGTCTAAGACCAGCAGACAGTGGCTTGCCCCCAAAGAAGCCCTGTTGTGACTTACAAAAGGTATGAAGACCTCTTTTAAAAATCAGGAGAATTTTTCCAGGTACAGAAAGGTATGAATTTTAACTCTAATATAAATGATAGGCTTCTTTTTGACATTTGTTGATAAAAAAATTAACTTTTCAGTTTATCATGCGCTTCAGAGGAACACTTGGTGCAATTCCTTCACGAAAGGAGAGAACTGAAATGCACAGCCCCTGAGCTTTTCTCCAAATTTACATGCACTTTGCTTTAGCGGAAGCCAGCCGCAGATCTCACTTGAGTTCCCAGGCTTTGAGCACTGACATACTCTGTACAGAGGTGTTACTCACAAATTAGTCTTAGATTGACGCCTTACACGTGCAATGTCATCCCATTTCTCTTTGGAAGGAGCCTTTCCAAGATATTAAAACACTGTTTTGTACCAAAGCTCTCATGAAGACATGCAAAGAGCTGGAAGCTATATCCCATTTGCAAAGAGGTTTTGCAACATCTCCGTGGAGGAACCCTTTATGGATTTGTGGGAGTAAAATAAAGGGAATGGAGGATGTGTGGGAAGTTTGTGTTGGAAGACGTTTGTCTAGCCCAGTAGTGATTAAAATATTACAAATTGTGTTTTGTCTGGGTGGCTCCTATGATTTTTGATGTTATTCTTGTTTAATGTTGGCTGCTGAGGCTGGAGGTGGGAGGCAGGGAAGTTTCTAAGATTATGAGGCAAACGGCCCCATATCTGAGAGTGTAGTCCACTCCTCTCTCACCAAAGGACATAGGCTTTGGGTTTAGCCCCAGACTGTTTAGGAAAGGGACTTTTAGGAGCTGCTGCTTTGGTAGAACATCAGGTTTTTGGCATGGACAATGATAGCATGTTCCATGTGTTATGAAGATGACCAGATGTGGGTTCAGATTCACCGTTAAATGCATGTCAACCACGATATGGAGGAGACTGTGTTGCTGGCTTACGTATTGTGCCCTGAGAGCTGCACAGCTCACACATTCCCTCCAACAGGCCCTGGAGGAGTCAAATTTACCCAAAGGTGTCTCTGCAGCTGAAAAGCTGCCTGCTCGGCTTAGGACTTCCCAGCAGCGCTGGCAGCTGCTTTAATTTGTCTGTGATGATGAGAACAGCAACGTTTGGTCTGTAACACAGAGGAGAAAAACAGGAAACCCTCCCCCTTGACAAGCTGGCTGAAAATCCTGAGGAGCTTATGTTCTCACATGTACTTTCTTCCTTTCTCTTTCCCCTGCCCTTCCTTCTACCCTGAAGCCTTTATTTTTGTGGGTATAACACGACTAATGTGGGTCGGATTAGCTCTCAAACGTCATTACTCCAAAAAGAAGACAAAATGATGATGGCAATCCAACCACGTTTTGCAGTTTGGCAGTTTCTTACAAAACTAAACGTCGTTTTATCAGGAGACCCTCCAAGGGTGGTCCTTGGTATTTACCTAAATGAGCCCCAAACCCGTGTCTGCACAAAACCCTGAACACAAATGTCTGTAGCATCTTTATGCATAGCAACCAAGACACCTTTCAGTAGGTGAATAAATAAATTGCAATAATTCACAGGATTGAATATTATTCATCGATAAAAAGATAAGAGCTGTCAAGCCACAAAAGACATGGAAGAACCTTAAATGCCTCTTGCCAAGCAAAAAGTGTCAATCTGAAAAGGCTATACACTGTATGATTCCAACTGTATGACATTCTGGAAGAGACAGTGAAAAGATCAGTGGTTGCCAGGGACTTGGAGGGAGAGACGGAGGTGTGAGTAAATGCAGCCAGGGGATTTTCAGGTCAGTGACACTATTCCATAACGGGGGATGCATGACATCATGCATGTGTTGAAGCCCATAGAATATAGGACACCAATGGAAACTCTGGACTTCAGTTAATAGTAGTGTATCAATATTGGTATTGAATGTACCACGCTGATAAAAGATGTTAATAAGAAGAAACTTGGGGCAGGGAGTCTTTGGGAAGTGTCTGCAGTTTCTGCTCAATTTTCCGTAAATCTTGAACTGTTTTTAAAAAAATTAAAGTCTATTAATTTAAAAGGCAAACTTTTTGGAGGTGGGAGGTGGTCTGTATTACCAGCCTTTTGCTCGGCAGAGTGGGGAATAAGTGTCTGAAGTTGTAAGATGTAAGTAGTGAGCACTGCACAGACCTGGAATAATCTGGATTCTCTGCAGTCACGTTTGATAGGGTTTAATTTTAGTTAAAGTGCCATTTGAATGTCTGGAAGAAATTTCACTGACATCAAGAAGTGGCCACCATTTTATTTTTGGGTCTCGCTGTTTCTCCCTTTCTTTTTTTGTTTTTGCTGACATCTATTGTAATAACAAAATGAGTGAGAAAATAGACAAAAAATATTGCAATCAACATCTTCAAACACTTTTTGCTTATAGTCTATTGAGCATCTATTATACATATTGGATGACATAAGGTGCTGGGAAAGATATAAAGAAATTTAACCTCTGATCCTCTTTCCTGGTGTTTAAAGTTCTAATGGAGAGACCAGAAACTCATTCATGGAAAAACTGTTACTATGCTACAATGTGGTACAGGCCATCTGTAAAGTCTGAAGTTTAGGTTAACTGCCCTATGCTATAAAGATCAGGTTCATTCATTCATTTATTATTTCTTGCATTCAAGAAATATCAATGCCCCCCTTTGGTAAAATAATCACACTTGGTTCTTGCCTTTGTAGAGCTTAAACTTTACTAGAAAAAGTAAACATTAAATTACAGGTAATCCCACACAAATGGACACGATGTTAAGTTTCGTTGTTGACTGACTCTATCTCACTCATTGGGGTGCCTGAAATGTTGGACATTTAGGAAAAACAGAGAGAGACAAGGCTGAGTGTCTTGGGAAGGGGAGGGAATTTGGGAGGTGCTTAAGGATTTCAAAGACTCTGTATAGTACCAGAAACAGAATGTAAAATATCTAATTAATAGTTGTCATATAGAATACAAGGTGACCTCCCTCTTGAAAGTAGTATTTGTAAGGGATTCAATAAAGCAATTAAATTGACAAATAAATGAATGAATAAAAATGAATGAAGGCATGTTGCTGTAGGAGCCACTATTTCTGCGGGGGAAGCAGAGCAGCTCTTCGTTTGTTCCAGCCTTTGATAAGTGAATTGGCCGTTGATGATGGGCGATATATAAAGGGCATCCTACATTTATAGAAGGGCAGGCATGAAAGAGCACTGCTCATATAGAAACACTCCTCTATACACACTGTGCTCTCCTAGGACCAGTACTTGGCAAATCCTGATTGTACCTGTTATATATGTTTCATGAGCTCTGCCCAGTTCATACACATTATCCAAGGTCTTAACAAGTTCTTAATGATTCACACCTGATGGCATACTTTAGCGTGTCTGCTCGACTCTTGGACCTGTTTTCTAACGACTTGTTCTCATAATCCACACTGAGAAGGTTGGGCCAGGTGGCCATGCTTGGCTCCTTTACCTCACCAGTTTTGCCATAAATGATTGGAGCAGAAGTGGACACCTGACCCAATGCCAACCAGTCAGCTTGTTGGCCAGTGACCAATCAGTATCTCTCTTAAAAATTTAAACTGAGACAGAGACTCTCTTCAATTGGTGATGGGTATTGCACCTAATAGACTCAGGACTGGTGTCTACATTGACTTCATTGAAGAGACAGAAGAGGCAGAAAGGAAAAATTCCAAGAGACAATGAGAAATAGAGAAAGAAGGAAGACCACATGGCTGTTGAGTAATGAGCAGGCTTTTTTTATTTTTTATTTTTTTTCTGAGTTTCCCTGTTGTGTGTACCAGCTGTGCTCTTGGTTCCTCTCTCTACCTATGAGATCATTTTCTATCCTTAAAATAACCCACTTTAGGCACCCAACACCCTCACTCTCTGAAATTGAGAGAAATTAATTAGAATTAACCAGAAAAACACAACTGCTGGGCAATACATCTTTCTGGTTACCTGAATACACATTTCAACAGTATTTAATGTGGTGTAATGTATAACTATGTAATGGCATAGATATTATAGGAGATAAAGAAGGAGTAAGAACATTCATTCTCTTGAGAAAATATTTAAATTTTGTTGGGAAAACAGACAATACACATCACACAGTGTGGTTAAGTTCCCAGGGAGTGGAGAGGTATATAGTGACAGTGTTGGGAAGATCTGAGCTGGTTCTGGAAGGATAGGTAAGATGTATGTATGTAAGTTTTTGGTGGGGTGCGGTGGCTCACACCTGAAATTCCAACACTTTAGGAGGCCAAGGCAGATGGATCAGGAGGTCGGGAGTTTGAGACCAGCCTGACCAACATGGTGAAACT
Source organism: Saimiri boliviensis (assembly GCF_048565385.1). Taxonomy (NCBI): domain Eukaryota; kingdom Metazoa; phylum Chordata; class Mammalia; order Primates; family Cebidae; genus Saimiri; species Saimiri boliviensis. The sequence continues at coordinate 10,175,958 of NC_133466.1, forward strand.
CCGTCTTTACTAAAAATACAAAAATTAGCTGGGCATAGTGGTGCGCACCTGTAATCCCAGCTACTCAGGATGCTGAGGCAGGAGAAATGCTTGAACCTGGGAGGCAGAGGTTTCAGTGACCCAAAATCATGCCACTGTTCTCCAGCCTGGGTGACAGAAAGAGAGACTGTCTCAAAATCTCAAAAAAAAAAAAAAAAAAAAAAAAAAAAAAAAAAAAAAAAAGATGTAGGAGTTTCTTTTAGGTGAGAGGAATTGAATGAAGGGGTGAGGAAAGTGTCTAGGGGGACATGAGGCTCTGCTTCTTAGAGCAGAGTTTGTGTGTGAATACGAGAACCCAGGCTATTTGGATGAAAATTTTTCTGGAATGTTAAAGCCTTTGATAACTGGGCTGAATAATTTGTTCTTTATTCAGGAAACAGCAAAGAATCACTGAAGGGTTTTTGAGGAGAGTCGTCACATTTAACAATAACTTCATTGAGACATTAATCTGTTGGGTCAACAGATCTGAGGTGTAGCAAATGTTGTGGTGCCTTGAGCACGAGTGCTGGTCCCCATCTGATTTCAGCTGTGATGGGAATGGACAGCTCCCAGGCAGGCTGATAGAATCCCACCTCAAGGGCAACCCTCAATATCCCTGGACTTCCTTCTTTCAGGGCTTTCTGTGAAACCAGGAGTGCCACCATCCATCACAGAGCAGCCCATAAATGTGGGGGAGATACATTTTACGAGGTACTTTTTAATTACTGGAGGATGGGAGTCGGGGTAGATGCCTGTTTCCCACCCTTCAGAGGACAAGCGAGGCACTTTCTAAAAGGTTTCTCAGCAGTTTCCCAGTGCTGTCCAGCTCAGTAATGTCTATTCACTGACTTTTCCTCCTTTCCTGTTTCATTCTCCCATTTCTGCACCTTCGAAATAAACTTCTTGCACTCAACAAAGCCATAAAATAGCTCCCATAAGACTTCCCAATTTTCAAAGGATTGAAATTCACTTCAATTGAGTATAATTCAGGCACAAATACTCTGTAGTATCCACAGATAATTTGTATCATAATATGGCATATCACTTGTCTACTAGTTTTTTAAAATGTAATGTAGGAATAATTTGTTACGTGCATTTTCTTCTTGCTAATGTTACAGAAAAATAGGAATCGACTATGCTTGGATTTGATTTTGCCTTGCTCAAAGCTTGCACTCCATATACAGTGCATGCCAATGAAATGCCTCTATTGTGTGCCAGTCAAGGTGAAGTGTGGGTGGTGGGTGGTGTCAAGGTTACCCACCACTGTGGTGAGACCATGCTGGATTCCTGTGATGTGTGTGAACTTGAGCTAGGTATCAGTCTTAGTCAACTCAAGCTGTCATAACAAAAATATAATAGACTAGATGGCTTAAATAGAAGAAGTTTATTTCTCACAGTTCTGGAGGCTGGAAGTCCAAGGTCAGAGTGCTGGCATGGTCAGGTTCTGTTAAGAATTCTCTTTCTGGCTTGCAGATGGCCGCTGTGTTCTTACATGATAAGAGTAGAGGACTGAAAAATCTATCTTCTTCTTATAACACCACTAATCCTATAATGAGGGCCCCATCCCCATGACTTATATAATCCTAACTTTCTACAAAATATTTTATCTAGAAATCCCATCCCACTGGGGATTAGGGGTTCAACATGTGAATCCTGGGGCCATAACAGGCACTACATACAAAATGAAAATGTGGGACTCCTTACCCAAAAATTACTGGGCGTTTCAAGACAGAGACTGCAGAGAATCAATCCAAACACAGACTCTCCTGAGGGCAGGGCCTTGTCAGGTCCCATGTTTGTGGGGATCCTGTCTTCTGGTCCCCACTTCCAAGATAAAGGAACTTGGACTTCCCTGGAATGGAATCCTTGTTCCGTGTCTTACTAGCTGTGTGCCCCTGGTCATGTTTCTTTACCTTTCTGAGCTTTAGTTGTTCATCTACAAAATAAGTAGACCCTATGTCTTTAGGGTATTCTCAGGACTAAGTGAAATGATATATAAAGCCCCCACCCAGTTGCACTTAGAGTAAGTTCATGCTCACCCACAGCTGTCGAGATCCCTTTTCCTGGGGTTCTCCACCTGCTAAGTAAGACATAGGGAAAAAGCTCCATGTGGGTACAATGCATCATATGTTCACATACATCCCTGGCAACACGCCTGTGGTATGTGGTAGTGTCTCAGCTTAGAGTGTGTTGGGAGAATGATCCATTAAAGAGGGAAAAAATCAATAGCACAATTAGAAACCATTTCTTCCTATGATGACGCCAGCTGCCGGAAAGGCCACTGCTACCAAGTGCTGCCTCTAATGGTGTGTGCTGCCTGCTGCTCCAGCCAGCCTCTCTTTTTTCCCAGGGTGTGACGTCCTCTTAGGACACCAAGGATATGAAAAATGCAGCAGATACAAGTCATACATATCCTGCCTTAATCAACAATACAAGATAACAATTTGTTAAAGGACTAAGCACACCCTGCACCCTCAGCTAAACTCCGTCAACTATGCAGCTTTGCTTCTGTGTGTGCATTCCATTTCGTTTTCTTCTTTCCTAGTCTCCTTCCCTACAGACAGGATTTAAAACATCAGGAGCAAGCTGATTTTAATCTACCAAGAAGGCTGAAGGAATCTCATGAACATTCCTTGGGAAATTTTGCATTAGGAGTGGCTTGCATGAACTGTCCACCATTTTCATGTCTAGACCATGGTCTGGTTTCCCACCTTTTTCTTTAAGAATCGTAGTCCTTCATGATCATTTTTGCATTGACTCATTCAGTAAACATGCATTCAGTGTCTCCATCATGTATCCACTTGTGTGGGGAGTTGTAAAGTTCATTAAAAATAAAGGTTCTTGGCCAAGCGCGATGGCTCACACTTATAATCCCAGCACTTTGGGATGCCGAGGCGGGTGGATCACGAGGTCAAGAGATCGAGACCATCCTGGTCAACATGGTGGAACCCCGTCGCTATTAAGAATACAAAAATTAGCTGGGCGTGGTGGCGCGTGCCTGTAATCCCAGCTACTCAGGAAGTTGAGGCAGGAGAATTGCCTGAACCGAGGAGGAGGAGGTTGCGGTGAGCTGAGATCACGACATTGCACTCCAGCCTGGGTAACAAGAGTGGAACTCAGTCTCAAAAAAAAAAAAAAAAAAAAAAAAAAAAAAAGATTCTTGACATAAATAAGGTCATTTTCCCAAATTAAAGATCAATCTCCAGATCAACCATGAGCATATTTTTAAAGGTTATTTGAAATTTAAGAAGTTATTTTAGCTCTGCTCGGAGGTAAAATAATTAGACTAGAAAATAATGGAAACTTAGCAGTAGTAATGTTATCTATTAATTTGAGTGTAATTAAAATGTTAGCCAGGTGTGGTGGTGGGTTCTTATAATCCCAGCTACTTGGGAAGCTGAGGCAGGAGAATTTCTTGAACCCGGGAGGTGGAGGTTGCAGTGAGCCAAGATTGTGCCATTGCCCTCCAGCCTGGGCAATAGAGCAAAACTCTGTCTTAAAAACAAACAAACAGAAGTATAAGCAACAAAAAAGTGTGTATTTTATAGATGAATTTTAAAAATCCAACAAGATAAAGTGGATACAGAAAAGCAATTTGAGAATCCTACTTCGATTCTTTAATTAAACATCCCCAAAGCCTCCCTCCGGCAGATGAGAAAGTCCCACATGCAGGTCTCGCTTGGGGTTGAGTGTTCAATTTGCCCTTGAGCCTTTCTTCTTGTTTCCCTAACATCACTCAGATACCCAGAGACAAGCAGTCATTTTTCAAATAGCTCCTGCCTCCAACACAAGCTCACTTTTTTCTTCCTCTCCATTGCACATTCTCCAGGGGAAAAAAGCACTTAAAAGTCAATCTTTCAGGGGTTCGACCCACATGGCCCTTTCTCATTTTTGAATGCTCAAGAGGAACAAGAAAACACTTGCACAGAATATGATGCCAGTGCTCCCTGCCTGCTACCTCGGTCCCTTGTTCCTGCCAGGCTTCTTTTTGCCCTCAAGGTTCTTGGGCAATGGGGTGTCCATTCCCCCCACAGCTCCCTGATCACATATGTAGGAACCATAGCTCACCTGTCCACTGTGTGTTCCAACTACTTTCTTTTCCTGACCTCCACAGAGGCAGCCAAACAGTGGAGTAAACATGGGTTTCGTTACCTGGTTTTGAAAGGGAGGGTTACCCTGCCCTTGGAACAGCAGGGCATCAGCCATAGGTGATGTTGTCACACTAGAGACATACATCTCCAAACTGGGTTTTCAGTTGCATTTCCCAGTGGCTGATCATTCTGCTTTTGCATGTGTTGAGAAGGGACCATCATGTCCAGGAAGCCTGGATCAGTACATAAATAAGGGTAATTAAATCTAATGCTTGAAAAATGACAAATGACAAATGCTCATCATTGAGGTCAAGGAAGCCTATCAGTTCTCACATCAGAATTACATTATTGTAAGTGATATGGGTTGGGTGTTTCCCCCTCACAGTCTGCATGCATTAACCATCACTGGAGACAGGATGGGGAATGCACTGACTATCCATTACTGTGCAAGTCCCTGAATTGCATTTAGTCTAAGAGTTTTGCTTGCATTTTCGTAGAAGCTTTATTCAACTTGTTGCTTTGAATTAGGCTTTCTTTTCAGAAGAGATCTTGAAAGAAGAGAGGCATTTATGTCTATTGTTCATTGGCAGGAAGAGAACACAAAATGTTATCATCTTCCAGGCCATTTGCTAGTTAACTTATTTTCACATTAGAGATGGTTTAACTCTGCCTCAGCATAAATCACTTATCATTTTAGGACTTATAATAGCCCAAATTTTAAAAGTATAATTTATACATATACATCGTATAATTCTATTAACTACTTTCAGATCTTTTTATTCTTTAACTCAAGTTCCAATTATCAATTTGATTTGATAACCAATATCAATACATGTTTTATAAAAGGGGCAACTTTCTGTCCTCCCTATCCACTCTCTCCCACCCTACCTTCCTAAAATTAGCAAAAGCTCTATGAAGTCTTCATTTCTGAACATATCTGAAGTACTGAATGCTTCTGGTGTGGCTCAAGCCCAGTGCTCCTGCCACTATCATGATGGGGAGTGGCCGTGCTTTTGACAGAATCACCCAGAACAACTAGTCACCAATGGGAGCCTGTTTCAGCCACCTCCACAACCCTGGCCTGGAAACAGAACATCCTATTTTTCTACACATTCAGGTTGACAGAGGGCTCTGATGGGTTTCATGACATGATTTTTGCCTTGACATCCCTTGCCATGAATGCATGAAGGAGCCTTGCTTTATTCATTCTAAATTTGTTTTACTCTCAATCCAGATGAGGAACACTTAACAGCTGAGGAGAAAGGAGGCGCTCTGTTTTGCAGGGCTCAGAGAGATGAGCTGTTAAAAAAAAATGTTTATTTTTAGGCAGTGCTTGAAGAGAAAAAGGAAAAAAATAGACATACAAATAGTAACATTTGTTTCTGGCTACCAGAAATGTACATGTTCAAAGTATAAAACAGAAAATTTTAAAAAAGAAAAAAGCACAGGGAAGAAATAAAAATCACTTCATACCACATAGAGCCTCTGTCGAACATTTTTGTTTGTGTCCTTCTGTGTTCTCATATGTTCCTACAGACACAAATTCTACTGACACACGCACCTTCTTTCACCAGAAGAAAATTTTATTCTACAAACAGTTTTCCCCTCTGTACTTGGCACTTTACAATACAAAGCAAGTATAGTAACTGCCTCATGTCTCTTCTTACAGATGTGTCAACGTTTACCGATGTCCTCCTGCTGGAAATTTATGCTGCGTTCCCTCCTTGGGCATTACACACATTTCTATCTCATGATGATCTTTGCATTGAACTGCATTTATTTTCTCAAGATACATTCCCAGAAATGGAATTGCAGGATCAAATATCATACACACTTTTTAAAGCTGTTATACTTATTGTTCAATTGCCCAGAGAAAAAATGGCATCATGTTATGCTCACTTTATGTTGTACTGTTAATGTGATGGTAAACATTAACAGTACAACATAAAATGTGCCAGGCACTATGTTAAGGGTTTTCTATGCATTTTTCACTTAATTCAATAATCATCCTCTGAAGCATTTATCATTTGCATTTGAAGCCAATGTCACTGGCATTTAGAAGCGGTGTAAAATGGAGCTTAGAGAGCTTGAGTTAATTTGATCATAATTCCGTAACTCTGGTTTCAACTCTGAAACCTGATTCTTAGTTGCCATGGCATCAGATACATCAAAATTTATTGAGGACCTACTAAGTGCAAGGTACTATGCTAGGACACTGTAAGGAGGTACACAGAGGAGAAGCAAGCATGATCCCTGCTTCCAGGACCTTTGAATCAAGTAGGGAGAAGAAAATCGATGCATTCATGGTATTGTAATATGCATCTATTTTCTTTCCCCTACTGGATGCTGTTGGTCATGTAATACTGACAGTGGGAAAACAATTTGGGCTGCAAAGGATGGCAAGATTACAATCAGCTGAAAGGATTAGGAAATGCTTTGCAGAAAAAGAAATCATTTGACCTTACATTTAAAGTCACCACAGATCCATACCTGTGGAGATGGAGAGTGGGCATTTCTAGCAGAAGGACTGTAGATAAGTCCTGGCTACAGAGGAACCCAAGGTGGCCACAGATAAGAGATTGATGACAGTGAAGGGGGTTACAGGAAATAGGATTGCAAGATACAGTTGGAAGTCAAGTCCCGAAGGTCTTTGCTAAATTGAGGAGGTAAGTTTTACCCTTATAAACAGTTAGGTGTCATTGAACATTTCAGTGAAGAGACATGATTCATGCATCCAAATATTAGTTTTAGAGTAATTTTAAATGTGATCGAAACAGAAGACACTAGAGATGGGGACACAGGTAATGTGGCCAGAAGAGGATACATGCTGCTTAGTAGAATCAAGATCTGATGTCTGATTGAACGTAGTAAGCAAAAGGGGAAGGGTTAAAAAAGTTCTCCAAGATTTGAGGCCAGGCTGATTGGCCAGCCAGGTTGCCATTGCCAAAAGTAGGATGGACATGAGAAGGAGGAGCTGATTAAGGAAAGGACAGAATCCAGCTTGAAAGGAAAGAAGCCTGAAGTGCTAGTGAACACTGGAGTCGACAGCTGAACATGTGCCCCAGCCCTTCAGTGAAGAGTTCAAGGCTTCAGAAATCAACCTCAGCGTTATCCATAGGGTAGCAACAGCTGAAACCAGAAACTTGCATGCCACTTGTAGGGGAGGGAGAGTAGAGAAAAGAAGAGGGTGGGCAGGGTCTTTGAACACTTTGAAAATGGAAATGAGAGAAACAAGCAAAAGAAAATGAGGAGCGGTGGTCAAAGAGAAAGGAGGGTGGGCTGGATTGTTCTGAGCTTAGGAAAGACGCCTTCAGGAGCAGGAGCTGATGAGCAGCGGGAAGACGCTGGCTTTGCCATGCTGGGGAGAAAATGTCTCAGAGGGTTCCAAGACCAATGATGACTGAAAATAGGCCCTGAGATTTGGCAGAATTCATGCCACGGGTGGCCTTTTAGAGAGTTTCCTCAAAAGAATGCTAAGGAAGGCAGGGAGGAATTTTCACTTGTTTGGAAAATACGGAAGCAACAACAAAAAGAAAAAAAAAGTATTTTAGGGTTTGACTATAGACATATGCAGAAACACACACATAAAATACATCTAAAATACACATAGAATAGGGACAAGACCATTGGTGCTTATAATTCAAAGACAAGGAACCCATAGAGGCATCAGGCATAGAACAGAGATACAGGGTAAAAGGGAGTAATTGCTGGGGAAAGGTCCAAAAGAAATGAGAGACTTAAAATCAAGGGCCCAGATGAAGGGGTGATCTACTAAAACGATATGTCTTATGGAGGAGGAGTAGAGAGGGAAGGGTGAGTAAGATCAGTTTAGAGGTGGAGGGAGAAGTGAACAAGGGAATTGTCTTTGATACAACCTAGTTTTTGGTAAAGAGGGAGTTGAGGTCATCTGAGGAGCTGTGGGGCTGTGGAGAGAGTGGGATGGGGCCTGAGGAGGGTAGTGTGGGGCAGATATAGCAACAAATGCATCATAGTCTGCCTTTTATTTATTCCTGGAAAAATCAGCAGTAAGGAACACCCCTCACATAAGAATCCTGGCTCCACTTTTTTCTGTAAAGAACATTCTGTTGTGGGAGTTTAGGATGGTAGAGGGAAAGAGACAGAGTGAAAAATGAGACACAGGTGTTTTTCCACATGTAGAATTTGTCAAAGTGTTTGCAATGAATTAAGGATCCCACCACCCTGGTTCTGTGCAGAGAGAAAGTGATGGGACATCACCATGTGTCCGAAAATGGCATGATAGGATGTGTCAAGGCTTTTATGTATTGTACATTCTAGACTTACTATGACTAGATTTGCCCGTGAATTTAAGAAGATAAGGTGCACGGAATGATTATTATTGAGATAAATTATCTTCTGTAGTTACCTAACATATATAATGCTGTTGGCTTTATAGATTATAAACATCGAGAATTCTTTGGAAATTTCTTTTACTTATAACATTTTCTCTTTCTGAACACTTGAAGTCTAGTTTTGACATATGCATTCAGATATTTGTGAGTCTCATGGCAGCATAGTGACCCTTTTCTATTAGTGCTGAGCTAATTCTATAGAAGGTTTTGACTCAACTACTCATGACCTGTTCCAGGAAATGCATTACAAAGGAGCTAGCAGATAACAAATCTCCAACTTAGGAAAAATTGCTTCTGGAAACTGCAGGGCACAAGATAAGGCTTATTCCATGGAAGCTGACTTTATCCAACCCCACACTTGGGTGATGTAGTGGGCTCTGAGTAAGCTTTGTACACAGAACTGATAAACTCTGCACTAAATTAATTAAGAATTCTATTGCTTTAATAGCTTGTCCTCAAAGATCAATGACTAACACCACAATTTATTATGTGTACAACAACAACAAAAAATGGGGCTATGTAAATTTTATAATGGGAGCTCTAGGGTTGTATTAAATCATCTCCAGATTTGTTGCTATTTCTGATATCCAAGCTACACTACGTGGAATTACTGGATTACAGAAATCCAAGGTTTCTCTCATAAGCAGAACAGTCGATCTTGGCATTGAAATTAGAGTTTATAAGGTGTTTCAACAAACACTTGAGTCTCATAATGACCGTGGAAGGAGATATGACTAGTCCCAATTCACAGATGTAGATGCTGGTTCATTAAGATTGCAAGTCCTGTTTCAGGAAACTCAACTCCTAAATGGCATAGATGACATTTGAACTCAAGGCTTTCACTGACACTCACAGAGACCATGTAAGTGCACTGCTAGTTACTGCTGAAACCTGAACTGGACACTGACCACCCTGGCCGAGGCTACCCCACCATGTCTCAGCGTAGAGGAACAGGATTATAGTTGGAGCTTCTAAGTGCTACTCCATGATGATATATACACTTGTGATTTATTCATCTTTCTGTGCCAATGTAAAAAACATACATACACATAAAGGCTAAGGTGGGATGAGTGTGTAAAACCCATGGGACAGAAATGACTGTCCTATACCCTCAATCCTGTCCTGGACTGGCTCATCAGCTCTGCCTTCTACACTGGGTCTTGGGGCTCCCATTACCATCAACCCCATGCTTCTCCTCCTGACTGTAATAGATGCTTCTGCTCCAACACTGGATAGCAGAGAATGTTTCATTCTGTTCTCACACTCTTCTTCCATGGGTCAGACTGAGTCCTCAGCCCCAGGAATGGAGTGGTATCTTCAGCATTGGAGGCTCCTTTGCCTAGACACTGAGCTAATGCCTACGACTACATCTCTTCTAATCATTCCGAGTGCTTCCAGGTGGTTTCCGGAGTTTGCAATCAGAAAATGATGCCACAGCGAAGCTCCTTGCCTGTGTCTGCCCGTGCATGTCCTAGCACGTCTTTATGCCACACTTCTACAAGTGGGGTGGTTCCGCTGAAAGATACTGACATCTTCACCTTCACAAGATAATTGAAAAACTGCTCTCTAAATCCTGGATATCCCTGTTTATAGTCCAGTCCCACTAAAACTGCCCAGGACTTCGAGGTTTTCCTCCTGGTTGCTATTGTTCTCATCATAAGCACTTATTCACTGCTTCCTCTGGCAGTCACAGTCTAAGCACTTTATGCGTATTAACTCATTTAATTCTCACAACAATGCCAGGCAAAATCCCATTTTACAGACCAGGAGATTGAGACACACAAAGTTTATGCTATTTACTCAAGGCCACAAAGTTTGTGAGTAGAACTAGAATTAGACGCCTGGCAGCCTGGCCCCTGAGCCTGCCCTCTTAACCGTGACTGAAGACTGTATCTCTCAATATTTGCTATTAAAAGAGTTTTAAGTTTTTGACAAAAAGATAAGCATACATTGGTCTTATACTATTGCTTTAGTTTGTATCTACTCGATTTCTGATCTATGTAAATGAGGTCGAGCATTTTTTTGTATCTTTATCATCTAACCATGTTTCCTCTTTTGTGAATTATTACTTGTTCATATTTTTTTTTTCACCAAGTTCCTTTTGAGTTACTTGTTGTTTCTTTTTGATTTTGGATAGTGTGTCGGTTATGCATTGCTATACAATAAATTATAGCAAACTTGGTAGCTTCAAACAACACCAGTAACTTTACTATTATCTCTCATGGTCCTGTGGGTTGACTAGACTCAACCAAGCTGCCCACATGGGGTTTTTCATGCAGTTGAGTCAGATAGAGGCTACGGCTTGGTATAATGGAATGCTCATTCACTCACTCACGCATCTAGTAGCTATTGCTGGAGGTTGACTAGACCTCAGATGAGGCTATCAGTTGGGAGATTTATACATGGCCTCTCCACTGTGGCCTGGGCTCCCTTGCAGTGTGACAGTGGGTTCCGAGATGGACCCTCACAGCAGACAAGGGAGAAGTGCATGCATTTTTTTACAGCTCAGCCTCAGAACTGATCCAACCTTGCTCTCAATGTACTCTGTTGGTCAAGTCAGACTGGAAGTTTCAGCTAGGTTCAAAGGTATGGGACGTGAATTTTGCCACTCTGTGGGAAGAGTGTCAACATCACACTGTAAGAAAGACATATGGGATGCAATGGAATATACCACAGCAGCCATCTTTGAAACGTTTTCTCAGCCACAGAAAGTAATAATAATTCCTCCAAGTCTTTGCTTGTTTCAAGTTTTTAACCGTCCTTCTTGATACACAGATGTTTTAATTGCAATAGAGTCAGTTGTATCAATCATGTAGGAACATGATTTTGGTTCATGCTTCTTTTATTGGTTTTTCTAAGACATCATTACCCTGTCCTGCAATTTAAGGTGTGTATATATATATATATATATATATAATTTATATACATAAAGATATATATGTGTGTTTATAAAATATACATATATGGGTGTGTGTGTATGTGTGTATACATATATACTGTATATCTTTTTATATTTAGGATTTTAATTTATATGGGACATATTTCTCTACATAGTACAAGACAAGGGTAAATTTTCTCTCTTTTCATATGTACAGTTGGTTGTTAAAACTGAGGCATTTATTATGCTTTTTCTCTCTTTTTTAAAAAATGTAATTTTCATACTACTATTTGATTAAGTTTTCTTTATGTCCTGATCCCCACCCTACCTTTTCCTTACTTTGGGAAGCATGCATTTTATTTCCATTTCAGTGTCCACCCTTTGTTGACAAGTAAACTTCACATTAAAAAGGAAACCTACATTTTATCTCTACCCTTCTCTATCCTTCTCTTCCATAATATAAACGCCTTAGAAGGTGTTTACAACTGTACAAATCCCAAATAGTTTATCATGTTGTAGTCTAATATTTTATTTTTTCTTGCTTTTATATAAATAAAAATCATCATTATTGTTCTATTTATAGCTCATGTTTATGAGATAGAACTATGTTTATAAATGCCTTTGCTCACTACTCACTATTGTTTTGTTTTTTGGATCCGACCACATCTTTCTGCATTCAGTTTTCTTCTTTATGGAGATCATGTTTCAATCGTTATTTCAGTGTAGGTCTAGGAGTATAAACTCTCTCATTTTTTTTTGTTTGCTTAAATCTCTTAGCCGTTTGAAGATGTTACTTCATTCTCTTCTTACCTCTACTGTTGCCGATCAGTTCTTCACAATCTAACTGCTGTTAGTTTGTAGATTTTTTTTCATTAGCTTTTAAAAATATATTCTCTTTGTCTTTGGTGTTCTGCAGTTCCACTTATTTAGTCTAAGTGTGAATTTATTTTTTCATTCAGCTTAGAATTTACCAATTCCATTAATCTAAGGACTTAAAACTTTCATTAGTTTTTAAAAAATTCTTCACTATTGTCTCTTCAAGTAATTACTTATCTCCCATTCTATTTGCTTCTTCTGGAATTTCTATTAGATTCATGCTAGTTGTTCTCATTCTATCTACCATATGTTAACCTATCCATTTTAAAAATCCCTATCTTTCTGATTCATTCTGTGTTTTCTCAGCATTGACTTTCAGTTCATTGACTCTTTCTTCTGCTTTGTCTAATTTGTTAAGTCATTGAGTTTCGATTTTAGTATCTTATTTTATAATTTTTAGAAGTTTTATTTCATTCTTATAAAATTTATACTTTTTCTACATGTAGTTTTATTTTTACCTATGAGTTTTATTCTTTCTTTCATATCTTTAACATCTTGAATTTATAGTGTTTTTCAGATTTTTTCCTCAGATATCTTCAGATTTCAAGTATTTCCGATTTTTATTTATAATGGAACATTTATTGGTGTATTTTAATATTCTTTACTATGCACTTACTTTCAGTAAGAAATATCTTTTGTGGCCCGAGTTAAGGACGGTCTTCTGAAATAGTTTTGCATTTGCTAATGTGAGTCCTCCAGCATCTCACCAGGCTGGTCAAACTTTATGTTAGATTCTCATTCTGAGGATGTGTTCACCAGAGAGGTGGTACAATAGCAGTCTCTCAACCTATGCAGCATATTGGTATAGGATAGGGTTTTTATTTTGGAGGGATCTTTCTTTCTTCATGAAGATCTCCGGGCATAGAAAATCTCTGCAATGTTGACTTGCTGGATAGAAAGGATGTGCGGAGGGGTCATTTGAAAATTGTGAGTTTATGAAAATGTCCCAGTGTCAACATCCCACCTTGAGTGAGCAAAAACCTGGTCTTCAAGCTCTAGGAGTCTCCCTTTGCAAGCTGCTAGAATCTCCTTCCTCCCTAACCCTTTCTTTTCTTCCCTCCCTAGGCTCTCCAGTTTCAGTTCCAGTGCTTACAGACACTGTTTTCAGTTCCCTCTTTATTTCTGGAATCTGTGATTTTACTTTCTTTCTTGTTGTACACATTGTATTTTTAACTTATTATTATTTTATCTAGCATGATTTTTGCTTTATAGTATTAAGATTTCCATAATAACTTGATATACTATGTAGGCAGAACCAGCAGTATCTGGAAAGATTCTAAAGCTAACTTTGAATGAAGCTTGGGACTGATGTTCACCCATGTTCTCGGGAACCAACTGGGGCAGCCAAAAGTTGTTCTCTGGGTTCACATCACAGGATTACTCATGGGTGATAATACCCCTCAACTATCGACTTTCAGTGCTGTCCAAGAGGTTCCTGACTTCTGCTGCATTCTGTACTCTAAGGCAGTGTTTGTGAAACATTAATACTTAAAAAAACTTTTGTGTTTACATAAGTTTGGAAAATGATGGGTTAAACTAATTGTAACAAGTTTCTGTACTGCGGGATTTCTCAGAAAAGAAGAGGGAGGCACTTGCTTTAGCATCACTTCTGCATGTAAAAGGAAGTAAGAAAGGCTCATGGTCTAAGCATGAGCAGTGGATGGGGACGTGGATCGAGAACCAGAAGGTCAGAGCATCTCTGAACCCAACACCAGAAAGAAGCAGCAGAGATTGCTTTTCAGGGCTGCCTCATCTGTTTGGTTCTAAACATGTGCTTATCCTTCTAACATACATTCTCTTTAATTTAGATATAATTTAAAGAAAACACTCCTATAATCTACATGATAGTGACTTCTTACTAACATAATTAATCCATCTTTTAAAGTTTGGGTTCACCTCGGGCCAGATAGCTTATGAAAGAACAGATGCACAATAAATTTCCTATTGCAATTGTCTGGAAGATCTTGTTTATGGTAACAGCTAAGCTTTACTGAGCACTGACTACTATCCAGAAGCCATCCTCAGCAACGTTACAGGGTCTTTAAATCTCATAACAGCTCTGTGCATTTGATTCAGTGCTAGACCCGTTTTACAGATGAGAAAACTGAGACACGGGGATACTAAGCACAACTTCCCTCTTTACTGCTTCCTTTCAATTGGCTTTTTACTATGGAAAAATAAAGTGTTAACGGATGAATGCTGACTTGCGAGGCTCTGAACCTAATTTGTGGCATCTGTCTTGAACAGAGGGCGAATGGTAGCTGCCAACTAACCACAGACGGTTAGTTAGACACCCACTCCTGTGGGGTTTAGATGTTCTAGGCTCTAGACTTGGCTACCACGTGACTGTGGGCAATCCACTTTACCTTTTTAGATCCATTTTTCTCATCTATTAAACAGGAATTCATAGTACTAGGATGTCTGCCTCACAGGATTGTCCTAGTCTTTAAGTGAAATAAGATACATAGAAGCTCACTGTAAATGGCAAGATGCTATGCAAAATGTAGGATACCATAACTTTTTATAGAACACAGCTTTGTTTTTCCTCTACTTTTGGTGCACATCTGAAGCTAAGATCATAGAGCTGGTGAGGACAGTGAACTTGGTGTCTGGGTTGAAGGTGAGAGTGGCAGCTGGCTCCCTGGTGGTCCGGGATGTCAGTGTGGTGATGGAACATTCCACACCCCTTTCAATCCCAGCACCAGTGTTGGGAGTTATATTCAGGGAAACTGCTCGCTCCTGGATTTTCTGATCATATTTTTAAACTAAATACTGATATCCTTTACCCCAAAATGTTTTCATGAGAACATGTGAGTAATCAGAAAGGTATGTTTCAAGAAATGTTGCTATTTTTATTTTATTTTTCCTCTACCAGACAATCTCAAGAGTCTTTACAATTAAAAAAATATTTTTGAAAAAGCATATTGTACTTAACTCTATTTATAAAAGGAGATCTAAACAAGTCTGCTTGTTCTAAATCTGCCTAATGATGCGGGTAATAAATATTTCTGTATTTGTTTTTGGAGCCCATCTGAGTCGTCAAACGTGTTTGATTTAGGCTTAGTTCCCTTGGAACAAATGATGGCTGCATTTCCTTTTCCTTTGACCACTATCGTGTTTTTCCAAGAACACCAGCATTCTCCGTGAGGGCCCCCCGGCCCTCAGTCCTAGCTTGTTCACTTCTCTGGGAAGTGTTGTGTCTCATGTTAACAAAACAGATGGGAAAGTCTGGGGTTATGAGAAAAGACAAATCCTGCCCTGAGTTGTGTTGGTCCATTCATTCCCTCACTCAGTGATTCAGACATACAGCAAATGCATATTCAGTACTTACAACGGGTCAGCTGAGAATGAGAGGCAGGGTCTCTGCTCTTCTGGACCTTATATTCCAGTGAGGAGGAAGACATTAAGCAGACAATCACTTATATTGTTTATTTCTTCATTAGGGAATTTTTGGATGCCATTTGCAGTTTCTGTTGCATGAAACTTCCTGGAAAGAAATGGAAAACATAACTTGAGTATTTATCAGAGGGCTGATCATAGGAGTAGGTGTATGAGGAAAAGGATCATTTACTTTTTGGAGAGTTATTCCATTGGCAGAGGCCAAAAAGTTGTAAGCTATTTCATGGAGAGAAGAGTAAGTAAGTTACATTATGTTTGAGTTTAGAGAAGGGAATTGAAAGTAGAAAGTACCTGAATTTTTTCTCTTGAGAGTCGGGTTAAAAAAATAATTGAATTTAAATTTCAGAAAGGATTGACTTAGACCTCTGGTTAGAATGCCTAGAAGCTGAGATTAGACTTCCATCAAAGGAGGTGTTGAGAATAAAACTGCCCAGGCAGATCATGGGGTTTGATGGGAAGAATCACGGAGGGTAAGGAGTCGGGATCTGAGCCCTGGGTTTCTGAGACTGTCTTAGGGCATTAATCTTAGCTGTTTTTCTAACTGTTCCACCATTAGAACATGTTTAAATATATGTCTTGAGCTTCATCTAGTTGCGACACTCATTTCCTTTAACACTCACCACAGCTGAGTCTTGCGTTTTGTCTTTCTTAGAAGTATTTGATTTTTTCACAACATATTCCATTTTTATCTGTTATGATCTATCTCTTCCTGTCATAGCCGGAAACATGATACCAGGATTAGGCAACTCTCCAGTCTCTTTCTCTTGGGTAAAGTCTGAACAGAATAGCCTCAACCCATCTGTTATCTCTGAAACATTTTCTCATTTTTATCTACCATCTTTTTCTAATTTTGTGGGGAACAGGGAATCCATTTATTTTAAACTCGATGTGCTTATGTGAAGTCTTATTTGCATTGCATCAATTCATCTAGATCTTTACAGGGTGATAAACCATACACATAATCACATGGCACTTCAGCTTTTAATTTTTGTCTAATTTTTATCTTTTTAATTTTTGTTTGACTTCCTTGAAGGCTGTTTTGTTTTGTAGAGAGTGAGTGGGATACAGTTACTGGCTTGATTTCTAAAGTTCTGTTTATTCCAGTGACATTAATTTTCTGTTTAAAGTCATAAATTTAAAAACAAAAGTAGAGAATTTAGATTTTACTCTTAGGAGCTTGAAGTGTGTAATTAATTGTCTGAGGAGGGAGATACTGACTGAAGCTGCATACAGCAGGGGTTGTTCTTAAAGAAGAAGGGCGTGCACTGGACACTTCCTTTCTAGAAGGCAACAAACAAGGCCAGTCTTTGGAAAGTATGCATTTAGGACAGTATAGCTATTATCACATCCCTGATGCTGATGTGGTGACTATGATGGAGAACTTGGGTGTTCATCACATGTCTCTTAAATCATCAAGCAGCCCAACTTCCTCAAACAGCTTGGGAAATGCTCTTCATTTCAGAAATAAAAACAACGGAAAATGAGCCTTGCCTGGATAGGAAAAGTCCATCCACTGCATTCTCATCAACCTTCTGGGCTCACTTGTTGTAGGGATTTAAAAAACGTAGAGGAGGTTTTTGAGCTATTAATACCTAAGACAGCTTTTGTTAACCAGCCATTCAATTTGAGAGCAACTAAGGGAAGCAGAGATCTCATTCCACTTTGCCATTTTCAGGGCTTCCCGGCAATACAAGTAAAAAACAAGAAGATATATTTGCATAGCCATTCAACTGCTAGAAGTTTCTAGAAGAAAATTGTCTTAGTGAAATAATATACAAATAAATCTCTCTTTATGTGATATTTATTTCTTTCAGTTACATTCTTCATTTTAACTCAGATTGTTACTAGACTAAATATATTACATCAAGTTTTCACTGTGTTTCATTCCTTACAGGTGTTATAAACATCTAAAGAGAAAAAAATCCTAATTTGCCTTTGTTAAGCAACTTGAGTTTATAGATATGGATATGGTTGTGATTTACTAGGTAGACCATCACATTTGGGTTGTTCCTTTTTTGAAACCCTGGTCAGAAAAATAAGAAAGTAATTCATATATGCTGGATTTTTTTTTTTTTTTTGAGACAGAGTCTTGATGTTGTCTAGGCTGGAGTGCAGTGACACAATCACAGCTCACACTGAAGACTTGAACTCCTGGGCTCAAGCAATTCTCCTGTAGCTCTCAAGTAGTTAGGACTATAAGCCTGCACCACCACAGCTGGCTATTTTTAATTTTTTTGTAGAGACAAGGTCTCAATATGTTGTCCAGTCTGGTCTCAAAGTCCTGATCTCAAGAGATCCTCCCACCTCAGCCTCCCTTAGTGTTGGGATTACAGGCATAAGCCCCCACACTTAGCCTGGGACTCTTATATCAGTCACAGAATATGATTTCAGAAAGTACAAGCTAATATGGCTAGTTTCTTTTACATGAACTCAAAATTTCAGGGTTTCTTCCTCTGTAATTCTAGGAATTAACCTTGTAGAAGAGTATATTTTAGGGAAATTTTGGTTAAAAAAAAGTAGTATGCATTTTGAGATGTTTTAAGTTTCCAGAAAGCTTGGCTATTGTGTAGTTCTCATGAAAAAACGATGCCATGGGCTTCTGAATGATAATTATTCTAACACGAAGCAGCAGCAGGCCTGAGCCCTCTTGCAAATGCAATGCCAGGTAGACTGTTTTTTAAAAGAAATAAAAAGTCAGTTTTAACCACCTGCACATCTTCGGAAGTTGTGAAATGCTAGGACCTGTAAAAACTGACTTCCCATTCTGGTTTCTAGGAAATGTTTTAGTTCTCATCAGAATAAGAATTTATGATCTCAGACCCTCTCTCCTCCACTTTCTCTTCCCCAATTTCATTCTCACTTTGAAAAAAGTCCACTGGATTCTGAAGCTGTTCAACTCCTCACGACATATTTAGATGGCTTGTTCTGCAATGTTTCTCATGATTCCATTTTATGAGCCTTTGAGTCTTCATTAGAAGTGTAATGCTTGCAGGTACAGCCCCAATGAAACGATTTGGGGATTTCCAACTTTTCTTCCCTGTTGGCAGTTTAAAAGCAAAGAACTAAAGGAGTTAGGATGAAGGGTGGTTATTAACTCATCTTACTAAATGTTGGCTCTGAAGTATTTAATAACAAATGAGTTGCAGAGAAGAAATTGCTTCTTTGTGGGCAAATCTATGTGTTCACTTATTTTCCAGGACACCCAGCCTTACCGGTGAATGGTACATAGCTAAAGGAAAGAAAGGGTCGGAAAGAAATGAAAGGATTTTAAAGATTGGCTGTTGTGAGCTCGTTTCTAGTCATTTGATTTTCCAGGGTAGCATAGGTTCTCAATTCTGTTCACATGGGTAGTTATGAAAATGTTTATGTTAGGAAATTAGGCAGTTAACTTATTTTCTTCTGAATCCTGTACTTCCATTTTAGGAGAGTGTGTGTGAGAGAAAGAGAAAAAGAGAAAGGGAGAGAGAGAAAGAGGGAGGGAGGAAGAGGGAGAGACTGAGACAGAGACAAAGCATGGAAGAAAATGAGAAAGACGAAAGGAGAATCAGAGAAGGGCAGACAGAATGAATCCTTGTTTCATTTCAGGGAAAAAAAATTACTCTCAAAGTTGTAGTTATACACACACACGCACATCCATCTATAGTTCATTGACTAAAGTCTGAAAAGTGTAAGGATAACAGAGTCTCTGAGATTCCATATACGCTCATGCTCTAGGAAAGAAAGGGGAGGTGAATGTGCTTAGCATGGCCATTGGGCTGATGCAAGTAACCAGTGGCAATAACAGTTTCTTACTGAGTGGGATGCAGAAAGACGGGAAGTATGATGGTTGTCCATGGAGTGGATGGGGGCATCAACGTTCTGAACACTCTCTTCTGTAGATGATGAGAGCTCATATTTACTGAGCATACTGGATTCTGTGCACTTGATATCAATGGACATCTAAACTTCAAAGCATTCCTCTCCAGACAGGTGCTGGCATTTTCTTTGCTTTGAAAATGAGCTTTTTCCTCTTCTGGGGATGATGTCTAGAGGCACTCAGAATGGTCCAGTGATTGACAAACTGTCATAGGGTTTCCCACAACACAGCGTCTCACTAAACTCGGCTCCCCCTAATCCATGATAGCAGAATTGTTTACCTTTACACCAAGAAGGTTGGGAAAGCACCAAAATCTGTATGTGGCGTGTTCAAGGTGTTCCTGCTGTGAGACCTAAAATCTTTAGAGCTTGTCCAAATCACAGAAGCATGTCGGCAGGGACTATGGTGGTTCCATGTGCACTAAATGTGTCTGTGGAGGGATCAAGCATGCTTTCCTTATTGAGGAGTAGAAAATCGTCAAAGTGTTCAAGGACAGAGGCAGAAAGGTGAATTTAAAATAAAACTTCTTTGAATTAATAGAAATTAAAAGACTTAAAGAAAAAACCTGGGGACGCAGAGGCACAGAGGGGTTCATTGACTTACCCAGGGGTTGTCCAATGGTGGAGGTCAAGCTATCAAATCTAAGCAGTCAGGCACTGGAGCTGAGTCCTGTCCACTCAGCTGTGTTTGCCATGAACTCAATTTTGCTACCTGTAGGAGGTCAAGATTTTTATCGTTCTTAACAACAGCTTTTCATTTGCATCAGAACATGAACTGTGTCCCAGAAGAAATAATTTTCAGTAACCATATCAAGACATTGTTGCCATGAATGGTAAAAGCAGATCATGCCTTCAGTGAGTAACAAAGGAAAAGCTGTACTTGCTAGTTTAGGTCACAAGAGAGCAGTGGTAGAGAAATAGTGGTCATGGAGGGTATCTGAGAAAGAAAAACTATGTTCAAATGCACAGCGGAGTTTTGTGGCATGATCTGTCATGCCCGATCCAGGCTGGGTTACCTGGTGCTGCAGGACCACGCGTGTAGAGGCCACAGGAATGGCATGGCCACTGGGTCCTTCCCATGTGTCTACCCTCCTCAGCACCAGAGAGGCAGCTTTTAAAAGATTCTGCATTTAACTTTGAAGCCTGATGTTTCCCAGGTCAGTATTGAGCTCAGGAATTGGGAACGAATAAGGAACCCGGGAAAGCTTGTTTCACTGAGGCATCCTTCTGATGTTTAACTTTTAGTTGTGCTTTTTTTTTCTCTAACCCTGCATTGAAGTTCTTTTAAGATATTAAAGCTATAAGCCTACTCTGTCACTCTGTGGCATCTTCATAGATCTCTGAGCAGTTTATAGAGGGGACAGCATTATTCTTCGAAGTATGTTCAGAGAGCCAGCAGCACTTGGGTAAGACGAGGTAGGGGTTAAAATGCAGGATCCTGGGTCCCCTGCCAGTCACCCCCGCCCACTGAATCAGCACTGCAGGAAAGAGGCCAGGGAAAGGCCTGCTGTCAATCGCCAGAGGGTTATTTGCATGAGAAATATTTACAAACCACCTTTTGACAAGTTTCATGGCTTACAAGGATACATTTATTGCATAACAATAATTAAAGGTGTTTCTGCCCAAGGAATGATATGAAATATCACTAGTAGGGCCGTGAACGTGGATGGAACTGCTCCTGCCATGAGGTGGACCCATGCTTATCAGATGACCGCCGCATGTGGGTAGAACGGAGAATGAGACCACACTGAAAGCTGGGACAGTTTCTCACTGCCCTTCGTGAGTTGCATCTCAGAAAAGTTGGAGATAGGATCTTTGAATACTATTTTCCTATTCAGATAAATTGCCATTTTTCTCCTTCACAGATATTTTGACTCATAGATATTTAACTAAAACATTGTTTTGTTTTGTTTTGTTTTGTTTGAGACAGTCTCACTCTGTCACCCAGGCTGGAGTGCAATGGCTATCTCAGATCACTGCAACCTCTGCCTCCCGGGTTCAAGTGATTCTCCTGCCTCAGCCTCCCGAGTAGTTGGGATTACAGGTGTCTGCCGCCACCACCGGCTAATTTTTGTATTTTTAGTAAAGGTGGGGTTTCACCTTACTGGCCAGGCTGGTCTCAAACTCCTGACCTCGTGATCTGCCCGCCTCAGCCTCCCAAAGCAATGAGATTACAGGCATGAACCACCACGCCCAGCCTCAGAATAGTGTTTTAAACACAAATTTGGGATATTTGAACTTTTAAAGAACTCACATCAAAATCTTAAATATTTGTATTAGGTTGGTGCAAAAGTAATTGCTGCTTTTGCCATTGAAAGTAATGACAAAAATAGCAGTGACTTTTGCACCAACCTGATAATTCCTTGTAGGCCATAAGGGTAACTTTTGACGGTGTAAAGCAAGACAGCACTGACTTTGTGGGAAATTTCAACCAGGATTAATAATGATCTCACAGGGGGATGGAGTGATTAAAAACAGAAATTGAAGTGTTGTTCGTTTTATTTATTTAGAAGAAAGAGCTGGGGCAGTGTAATTCCAACATTTTGGGAGGCTGAAGTAGGTGGATTGCTTGAGTTCAGGAACTTGAGACCAGCTTGGGCAACATGGTGAGACCCTGTCTGTACAAAATTTAAAAAGTAGCTGAGCGTTGTGGCACATGCTTATCATCCAGCTACAAGGGAGGCAGAGGTGGGAGGATCACTTGAGCCCAGAAGGTCAAGGCTGCAGAGAGCTATGATTATGCCACTGTACTCCAGCCCGAGCCACAGAGGGAGACTCTGTCTTAATGTAAATATCTGGTATTTTAATGGGAAGAGTATGAATTTTGAAAATTCCACGCCTATAATCCCAGCACTTTGGGAGGCTGAGGTGGGTGGATCACGAGGTCAAGAGATCAAGACCATTCTGGCCAACATGGTGAAACCCCGTCTCTACTAAAAATACAAAAATTAGCTGGGCATGGTGGTGCGTTCCTGTAATCCCAGCTACTCAGGAAGCTGAGGCAGGAGAATTGCTTGAACCCAGGAGGCGGAGGTTGCGGTGAGCCAAGATCATGCCATTGCACTCCAGCCTGGGTAACAAGAGTGAAACTCTGTCTCAAAAATAAATAAATAAATAAATAAATAAAATAAAATAAAAGAAAGAAAGAAAGAAAGAAAATTAAAAGGAAACAATTCACAGTAGAGAGAAATTTCATATGTGCAGAATGAGGGGTTTTCATTGCTACTTCAGAGTGAATGAAGAATAGCAATAGCAATGCTATTTTGGGACAGTGGTTAAAACGTAGAATACATGTTGGATCCTAGACCTTTCCTTGATTCAGTGTTATAAGAGCCATCCCTTAACAACCATTTCTATGACAACTGGGAACCAGTGTTTTCAAACACAGTCACATCTGTGATGGTTAATCTGGAGAAGGGATACCTAGAAATCAACATCGTTCAGAGCTGGGTTACCAAATATTTCATGGGAAATACTTACAATAAAATTTCACTCGTTGCTTATCTAAAGCTCAAGTGTTACTAGCTATACTGCATTTTTATTTGCCAAATCTGGTGACTCTACTAACTAGAAAAATGAAATATGGTAGTTGCATTTTAAGAGAATCAGCATTTTGAGAACAATTACTTTCCACGATTAATAACAGCCTCCCATTCACATGGAAGATGGTGCCTGCTCTCCATAGTCTCCTGAAGTGTTCTGGATCTCTGCCCCCGTCACATGCTGCTGTCCTTCCAGCTGTTCTGAGGAGCCTGGCGATCTTAGGCATTACAGCTTGTCAGTGGCTGGGGAAGACATAGGGATATGCACTTGTAGTTCAGCCCACATCTCCAGGGTCAGATCAGCTCAGGACACCTGTCTCGTTATACCTTAAGGTTCTGCACACAGACCCAACACCAGGGCCTCCAGATCCTCAGCCCTGCCAATGCATACACTATACTGGCACCCCTCTGGTGTTTCCTAGATAATGTATTTACATATTGCCTATTGTTTAGACTCAGGGGCAAATATACTTTTCATATATTGTCCTATTTAATCTTCTATCAGTCTTATGACGAAAATAGTATTCTCTCTTAACCTTTTCAAAGAGCAAATTGTAAGGCTTGGCTTGATTATATCACTTGTCCATGGCTGATAAAGATTAAAACACAAAGTCCTCTCCAAAGCCCAGGCTCTTACCTCTTCTATACTGCCTCCCTGTCTCCCATTCTCCCTATAGTCTCTCCCCATTCTGCATTTCATGTAAGTTTCAAAGGGATTATAGTGACTTACAATGATGTAAAGAGATGAACTGGACTTTGGGACAGGCTGTCTTTGTGAGCTCTATTATCAGGAGGCAAGTGATTTCATCTTTCTGAGACTTAGTTGCCTTAATCTTTAACACTGGGCTACAAATATTGGCTGTATAAATTTACTGGGATGATTCAATGAATTAACTTTGTAACATATAAGATACTTGGCACATCCTTGGTTCTGAAATCTAGGATGCTCACTGTGTATATAACCAAATACCTAACAGTGAGAAGTGCCATGGGTGCTGTAAAAGAACTAGGCACAAGCAACAATTGAAACACAAAGGAAGAGCCAATGAGAGAATAGAAATAGAAAGAAAAGAGGAAAGAGGAGAATTAGGAGGAGGAGGAGGAGGAGGAAGAAGAAGAAGAAGAAGGAGGAGGAGGAGGAGGAGGAGGAGGAGGGGGAGGGGGAGGGGGAGGAGGAAGAAGAGGAAGAAGAAGAAGAAAGAAGAAGAAGAAAGAAGAAGAAGAAGAAGAAAGAAGAAAGAAGAAGAAGAAAGAAGAAGAAGAAAGAAGAAGAAGAAGAAAGAAGAAGAAGAAGAAGAAAAGAAGAAGAAGAGGAAGAAGAAGAAGAAAAGAAGAAGAAGAAGAAGAGAAGAAGAAAGAAGAAGAAAGAAGAAGAAAGAAGAAGAAGAAGAAGATGATGATATTGGGGGCTTTGGAAGGTTATTTGTCCCAGGGACTTGGGATAAGGGGTATTAAATTTGAGTCTGCTTTTTCAGTGAGTTTTCTTTTGGAAGCTGAGGCAGAGCAGCTTAGCGTAAGCAGCAATGATACCTTTGAGGCTACAGGGTTCTCAGATTTGCATCTATAGAAGCTCCATGTGCAGCAGACTTTGTGGCTCTGAGTTCACCATGGGAAGAGGAAGGTCAGGACTCAGAATTCCTTAAGAATTCCTGAGAATTACTTGAAAATCTCTGGCTCATGACTGAGACATACTTATGTTCTTCATAGAATATACAGTCGCTTTTCTGAGCCTCCCTTGGGGAGAAACAGTCTACATCAGTTATTTATATTTTTTTTCTGAAAGACAAAACAAAACAAAGCAAATGAAATCTGAGCCAGAGCTTGAAGGCAAAGGATTCTGGGCTCAGTTATTAGTATTTGCTGAGTGACCTTGGCTGGGTGGCATCACCTCTCTGGGCCTTTCTTCCTTCTTCCTTATCTGTACAGAAAACAGATTAACTAAAAAATTCCATGAACCTCTGTCCAGTGTCCACATCATGCCTTGCCCTGTGCTAGGTACCTGTTCCACAGGCAGCCCCGCCCTTCCCATGGTGGTGCTCACAACACAGTGAGCGTGGGCATGGGATGAATGCAGGGGTAAGACTCACATAACCCAACAAACATCAATAGTGTTACATCAGAGGGGAAACATGCTGTGAATAAAATGATGCTGGCTCATGGAATAGAGTGAGGCTGGAGCAGAACAGCCAGGAGGCAGGGCCAGGCCCTTTTCATACAGTAGTCAGAGATGGTTTCTCTGAGCAGGTGACTGTATTAGTCCATTCTCACACTGCTGTAATGAAATAATGGAGACTGGGTAATTTGTAAGAGAAGAGGTGTATATTAGTCTGTTTTCACACTGCTGATAAAGACATACCCGAGGCTGAGCAATTAACAAAAGACAGAGGTTTAATGGACTCACAGTTCCATGCAGCTGGGGAGGCCTCACGATCATGGTGGAGGGTGAAAGACATGTCTCACATGGTGGCAGACAAGAGAAGAGGGAGAGCCAAGCAAAAGGGGTTTCCCCTTTTCAAACCATCAGATCTCGTGAGACTTATTCACTACCAGGAGAACAGTATGGGGGAAACCACCACAATTCAATTGTCCCCCCACTGGGTCCCTCCCAAAACATGTGGGAATTATGGGAGATATAATTCAAAATGAGATTTGGGTGGGGACAGAGCCAAACCATATGAAGAGGTTTAACTGACTCATGGTTCCGCAGATTGTACAGGAAGCATAGTGGCTTCTGCTTCTGGGAGCCTTCAGGAAACTTAAAATCATGGCAGAAGCTAATGGGGAAGCAGGTGTTTTACATGGCTGGAGCAGGAGGAAGAGAGAGAGCAGGGAAGTGCCATACACTTGTACAAAAACCAGATCTTGTGATACTCACTCACTATCACAAGAATAGCACCAAGGGGTTGGTGATAAACCATTCATGAGAGCTCCGCCTCCATAATCCAACCACCTCCCACCAGGCCCTTCCTCCAGCATTGGGGATTACAATTCCACATGAGATTTGGTGGGGACACAGATCCAAATCGTATCATTCTGCCCCTGACCCCTTCAAATCTCATATCCCTCTCACATTGCAAAATGCAATCATGCCTTCTCAATAGTCCCCCAGAGTCTTAACTCATTCCAGCATGAACTCCAAAGTCCAAAGTCTCATCTGAGACAAGGCAAATCCCTTCCGCCTGCTTTGTTCTAGCCATGTTAGCAGACAATTGGGTAGTGCCCACCTACATTGAGGGTGGGTCTTCCTCTCCCAGTTTACCTACTCAACTGTCAGTCTCTGGCAACACTCACGCAGACACAACCAGAAATAGTACTTTACTAACCATCTAGGCGTCCTTCAAATCCAGTCAAGCTGACACCTAATGTTAATCATCACAGTAACCTTGAGGGTACGTTTGCACACATGAAGGAACCAGTCATGAGAGCTGGCACGAAGCATGCTCTGGGTGGCTCTTCAAAGAGTTGCCTAGCAGAAGGCTGGAGAAGAAGGTCGTCAGGAAGGAATTTGGACTTCACTGCAAAGTATGGAAGAAACGAGAAGAAACCTCTGCTGGTTTCTTGTCTACAGCTTACAAACACCTTTGGTCTTTTCCACATTGGAGACACACACATGTAGTTTGTGTGTGTGTCTGTGTACATATCCACACTCTTAAATGCACTTCAGGTACACAGAACAGGCATATGTACCCTAGATTTTTCCCATCATTGAAAGGTCCCTTATGACTGGTTTTGGGGCAGTAAACAGATGCTGGCCATGTCCATGACCACTACCCACTTCTGATGCCAACACTGCCAATGTATCATGGTGACCTCCCCCATGGGGCATTCCTCTGAACACTGCAAAAACAAACTTCCCAATGAATGGCGTTAGCAGGGGAGTTGAAACCTATTGGCTACTGTGGGCCAGTGTTCCAGGCTATACTCTGATAGTATTGTAATCTGTGTTTTATGACATAACCAAGAAAGTTAAAATAGACCTTGAGAATCAGAACGGAGTGGGCATCAAAGGGTTGTAGTATCGTCTCATCGGGGGGTAATCAGAGAACAAGCACTTAGTGCACATAAATAAGTGTGGATATGTAGGCTGGACTAGTGACAACATCTTCATGAAATTGGAAGTGCTGTCAGACAATAGCTTGAGGATAGGTATCTGGGTAAGGAGACTTCAGGTGGAAAAGTACTTTATGCTGAGAATTACAAAGCATTACAGGCCAGTGAGGAAATACTCCGTGGTAAAATAAAACCATCAGGAAGGAGTGAGAGAAGAACTGATGGGAACAAAAGATGGGAGAAGAAGAATTTATCACCCCAGTAAGAACAGGATGAATGGAATCAAGGGGCAAGGGCCTGGGAAGAGTTAGAAATAGGAGTACAAAAAATGATTTTTATCCCCTGATGAGTACTGAGGATCAGTGTGACCTCCCACAGCACCCTCTGCGCTCCTGGCATTTTATGTATATGCAGCAAACTGGCATGTGGCATTCAGTGGGAATAGGCATTTTCCCTGGTGTCTCTGATGTCTGACAGTAATGCTGTATAGCCATACACGAGCTGTACAAGGGCTCTCATCAAAGAGGGGTTTACTCAGAGTACAATGAAGCTCTATGCTTCTGCTAAAATCTACACAAAAGCCCCGAAGACTAACAGTTTAGGAAAGATGATGAAAAGTGCTGCTTCTTAATTCAGAAATGGCATTGAGTAGGTGTGGTTTATGTCTGATATAAGGCAGAGTCCTCATTTTGAAGTGTGTCTTGTGAATTTTCTGGCAGAAAACAAGCTAAAGTGGAACAACTACACTAGCCATACTCACATCTATGCAAAATTAACGAGTGACTTTTCTTATTTTTGGTATTCTGCTCTATTTTAAGTTTAATTCCTCATAGTGTAATAAAAAACCAAACTGCTGATATGAACAGTGGAAGAGGGTGAGGCCAGTTCAAATTAATTGAAATCAACAAGATTATTTGGGAGAATCCAAGCAATATTATACAAAGATTTGCCAAAGCCCAGGCTGGCTAAGTTATCATTTCTTCCCTTTGACGGCATTGAAGTTGGGCTTTTCTTCCAAGTTGGGTTTATTTTTCTTTCATCTTGGAAGAATGTGGTTTAATGAAATTTTAAAGTTATGCCTTTACTTTTGCTGCATCTAAGGAACAAAAAGAAAGATGACACTAATAATCTCAAGGTAATTTAACACAGGTATGTATTAGTCTGTTTTCACGCTGCTGATAAAGACATACCGGAGACTGGGCAATTTATAAAAGAAAGAGGTTTAATGGACTCACAGTTCCATGTGGCAAGGGAAGCCTCACAGTCAAAGCAGGAGGCTAGGAGAAGCAAATCACATCTTATGTGGATGGCAGCAGGCAAAGAGAGAGCTTGCACAGAGAAATTCTCCTTTTTAAAACCATCAGATCTCGTGAAACGCATTCACTATCACAAGGACAGCATGGGAAAGATTCACCTCCGTGATTCGGTCCCTCCTGCAACATGTGAGAATTATGAGAACTATAAGATGAGATTTGGGTGGGGACAGAGAGCCAACGCCTATCAAGATATAAGAG
This sequence comes from Saimiri boliviensis, assembly GCF_048565385.1. Classification (NCBI taxonomy): domain Eukaryota; kingdom Metazoa; phylum Chordata; class Mammalia; order Primates; family Cebidae; genus Saimiri; species Saimiri boliviensis. Next base: position 10,204,551 of record NC_133466.1, read on the forward strand.
ATAAGACTGTATTCTAAAGCTGACCCTAGCCTGGGCACCTCCATCTGCTACTTCTTCCTCTCCACTAGCATCTCAGCCTTCATCCCCATGCCTATTTCTCCCTAGATCAGCTACTTGGACAAATGGTAGAGTGAGCTTCCATGCATTTTCTATACTTACATAATTTAATTACAAAATCATATCTCCACATACAGGAGTGTCTCAGCCTAAGTGCTGTTGACACATGGGCCAGATAAGTCTTTGTGGTGGCGGGCTGTCCTACGCACTGAGGCATATTAGCAGCATTCCTGGCCTCCATCTACCAAATGCCAAGAGCATGCTCCCCACACTGTCAATGACCAAAATGTCTCCAGATACCATGAAATGTCCCTAGCAGGCAATACTACTCTTGATTGGGAATAACTGATATGAAGCCTTAGTTATACATTTTGTTTATATGCATATATAGACCATTTGGTACTCTTTTCTACCTACTGCTTTTCTCAATAAAAATTATCGACAAAAATTCTTGAACATATAATCAGTACTATTTAATTACTTTTCGTGACTGCTTCATATTCTGTCCAGTGGATATAACATTGCTCCATGGGTTTATTCTACCATTCTTTCATCTACGGACATCATCTATTCTTTCATCTAGTTCTTGACTTCCGAATAGCAATGCTGTAATGTGTATCATGGTGCATGTGCCTTTACAGATTCCCAGAAATGGAATTGTAGCATACAAATTTTATTATTTATTTATTTATTTTGAGATAGAGTTTTGCTCTCTCACCAAGCTGGTGTGCAGTGGTACAATCTCGGCTCACTGCAACCTCTACCTCCCAGGTTCAAGCGATTCCCCTGCCACAGCCTCCTGAGCAGCTGGGACTACAGGTGCCCGCTACCATGTCCAGCTAACTTCTGTATTTTTAATAGAGACAGGGTTTCACCATGTTGGCCAGGCTAGTCTCGAATTCCTGACCTTGTGCTCTGCCTACCTTGGCCTCCCAAAATTCTGGATTGCAGACATGAGCCACTGCACCCAGCCAAGAATTTTATTTTATTTTATTTTTTGGGACAGTGTTTTACTCTATCACTTAGGCTGGAGTGTTGTGGCACAATCACAGTTCACTGCAGCCTCGACCTCCTGAACTCAAACAATCTACCTGCCTTAGCCTCACAAGTAATTGGAACCACAGGCACGCACCACCATGCCTGGCTAATCTATGTTTCTTAGGTTTGCCTTGAACTCCCAGACTCAAGCAATGCTCCCACCTTGGCCTTCCAAAGGGCTAAGATTACAGGCATGAGCCATGGTGCCTGGCCTTAATTTTATTAGATATTGCCAGATCACCTAATGATAGCACTTGAAAGAAATTTAAATACTATAAATTGTATGTATAAGACTGATATTATTCAGAAATCTTAATGGACAAGTATAGATAGGCATGATTACTTAAGTGATTTCTCGAACATGAAGAGAAATACGTATATATTCAAAGTTTGTCTTTTGGTCTTAATCCTAAAAATTACAACCTTTTGTGCAGGAGGAAATTTGGATTAACAGTTTAATTTTCAGGTCTTTCAAATTTCTTGTTTGTCAAGGTTTTTGAATACAGACACGAATTAAAACGAATAAACTGCAAAATTAAATTCTATGCCGAGAGTGTTACTTTTTTCTATAATCAATATACACTGTGTTAAGTATTTCAAGACTAGAAATGAAAATGGAATGAGGGACTGGATTAAAGTTGTCTTAAGTGATGGAATAATACAAATATGCCCATGAGTTTTCTTAGGATGAATGGGTGGCTGAAACCCTGCAACTTAACATCACTGTGCAAGTCAGCACAGTCTGAGTAATGTGTCACTAGCCAATGATGGATGAAAATACTTCTGTTTTATACTTTGGGTCATTTTAATATACTTTTTTATTCCCCAGTCAACAGCTCAGGATAGCTTTCAAGCAACATGATTTCAATTGTTTTATTATTTCCCCCCTTTTAGAGTTCTCCAGTTGAAAGAAGAAAGCTTAACTTGGCTTCTGAATTCCAAGAGCACACTGCACAGTGGTAAGAAAATTAAGGTCTATTTTTTTTTCTTTTTGAGTACTTGCGTGACTCAGCAAGCATGATATTGGGAGATGTTATTTCTGATGGATATTGTGATGTACATGTAGCTGTATTCTGGAAGTAGAGGCTGCTGGGATCTTCCCTAGACTTATAGAATATCAGAGAGAGAGAAGTAATTTAAAACAAAGCAAAATATGTATCTACTCTTTACTAGGTTAACTTTAAAAAACAGGCAAGTAATTGCAAAGTTTGCAATATACGTGCATAAAGATAATTTCTCTTATTAGGAGAACTAACCTAGGAGAAAAGAGGAATTAGAGAAGTCCGAGTACATTGCATGAGAGAAATTAACAGAACAAAATCTTCCTGTAACATTAAAAGGCTTCAAGCAAAGCCCAAAATATGTGTCTATTTTGTAACTGTTTCCTTGCAAAACATAGACAAGTAGTGCCTGTGTCTATAGTTGCATCTGAGTTCCAGCGCAGCAACACTGCTGCTCTCCAAGGTGTTGGAAATAAAAGTGTTAGCTTCAAGTCTCACAGAGCTTTTGGGCTTTGCTTAAAGCCTTTTAATTTTGTTCTGTCAATTTCTCTCATGCAATGTAGTTGGACTTCTCTAATTCCTCTTTTCTCCTAGGTTATATCTCCTAATAAGAGAAATTATATTTGTGTCCCTTTGATATTGTGGTTATATGTCAACTTGCAATGGAATAATCTCATTTGCTGCATTTTGGTTTGATATCTTGCATAAAATCTATAAATCGTTTCCATTTAAAATTATAAGCTTTGTCACAACATTGCGAAATGTTTAGGGAAAGAGACATGGAAAAAAAGATTCCACCAATAATTTAGCATAGCAACAGTTACTGGTTTGTTACTGACTTCATATGTGTTTTTCCTTTTACATACACAATTTAAAATTCTGACTTTAAATAATTTACTTTTAAATGGGTAACATCTGCCCATGGGGCAAAATGTTAAGAACTGCAGAACTGGTTCTGTGAAATGTATTGGTCTCTCCTTCTGTCCTTTGTCCCATGCCAACTGGTTCCCTTTCCAGGATACATCTGATGTTTCTGTTTTTCTAATTTACCAGACCATTGAGATTATTTACATTGTGTGTGATCTGCTGCTATGTTAAACAATGCTTTGAAAAAGAGTACACCGTATTTATGTGTATGTTGTCTGTCCTATGTTCTAGTGTTTGGATGGAAGGAAAAGGCTATCACTCAATATCTAGAGCAAGAACCCGACTTTATTGCTTGCTAACCAAGAGACAAAAGTGCTTGTAGGACACAGTTCTGTCAAAGCAAAGCAAATGCTGATCATACATAGGGTTTGGGAAGCATCAAGTTCAGGAATTGGAAACACCGTGAGAAGCATGTTTAGAAATCAGTTGACCTTTAGCCATGAAAGGCTGGTGACCGGAGTGTGCCTGTTGTTAATGGCTGGATTTCAGAAGTAGGACTGCTACTGGTTGGCTAGCTTTCAGAAGTATGTTACTAAAGTGGATTGTCACTGATCAATTTTGATGTCTTTATAACAAGTTGTGGTAGTGATTTACTGATACCTTCTGGATTTCAGAAGTAGGACTGCTACTGGTTGGCTAGCTTTCAGAAGTATGTTACTAAAGTGGATTGTCACTGATCAATTTTGATGTCTTTATAACAAGTTGTGGTAGTGATTTACTGATACCTTCTGGATTTCAGAAGTAGGACTGCTACTGGTTGGCTAGCTTTTAGAAGTATGTTACTAAAGTGGATTGTCACTGATCAATTTTGATGTCTTTATAACAAGTTGTGGTAGTGATTTACTGATACCTTGAGGCTATGACCAAGAAAGAGTTACCATTTTCCTTTAAAATTTAAATTCTCAGGTTGGGTACAGTGGCTCACGCCTGTAATCCCAGCACTTTGAGAGGCCAAGGTGGGTGGATCACCTGAGGTCAGGAGTTTGAGTCCATCGTGGCCAACGTGGTGAAACACCATCTCCACTGAAAGTATTACAAATTAGCCAGATGTGTTGGTGGGTGCTTGTAATCTCAGCTACTCAGGAGGCTAAGGCAGGAGGATTGCTTGAACCTGGGAGGTGGAGGTTGTGGTGAGCTGAGATCACGCCATTGGGCTCCAGCCTAGACAACAAGAGCAAAACACCATCTCAAAAAAAAAAAAAAAAAAAAAAAAAAAATTCTCAACTGCTTGAGAAATTCATGAGAAATGGAAGTACTGGGTCAAATAGTGTGTGCATTTTATATTTTGATTGACTTTCATAGAGGTTTACCAATATACACGCCCACCAGCAGTGAATGAGAGTGCTCACTTCTCCACAACATAGTATGTCATCGAGCTTTTGATCTTTGTTAGCCTGATAGGGGAAATATAGTATCTTACTGAAGTTCTGTTTATTTCTTAGAATAAGTAAGGTTGAGAAACTGTATACGATGAAAAGCTATCATATATTATTTTCTTTGTGTTTTTCTGTCAGCTACCCATTTTTAATGAAATTTTTAAAATACTGACTTTTAAGGACTATATATTAATTAGCCTTGTGTATTAAGAGTTGTAAGTTTTTTTCCCAGGATGTTCTTTGTCTTTGGAGTTTGTTTATAGTGTTTATTTGGGGAGAAAGAAGATATAAAAACATGCCTTGACACAGATTGATCAGTATTTTTTAAATTATCTTTTGGGTTTTATATTATAATTGGAAAACTCTCTTATTGTGAGATTATAATACTTTCTATGCTCTCCCTTATTGATTTCATGGCTTCATATTTATTCATTCTTCTGGAATTTGTGCAAGTTTAAGTGTAAAGGAGGATACAATTTTTTAGGTGGCTACTCAGATGTCTCACCATTTTTTCTTAGATAATACATGGTTTCCCCACTAATTAGAATGACCATCTTTGCTCAAAACTAAAGCTTCCCAAATATGTTGATTTACTACTGACTTTTTTCCTCTGATCCATCAATTATTATGTTGGCTTTGTATTGATCATAATACCACATGCATTTTTCTGTTTAGCTGGCTTCTTGCTAATCACTGTGGTGTTCACATTCAATGCATATTGCATAATTTACTCAATGACTCTCCTTTTTGTTACCCCCCACGTAACACTGGGGAGATTTTGGCTATAAATCAACAAATACATTTTTGTTAAACTTTATTTCTGTCTATTCTATAAACAACCTATAATTCTGGGTGAGATATCATTGTCTCCATTTTAACAAGTGCCCAAGTGATTCCAGGGAAGGCTGACGTTTCATTGCATACTATTCTTTGGGGTTGAATCTGATCACACATGGATCATATTATCACATAACGGACCCAATCAGTGATGATAAGTGATTGATTTTTCAGGTGACGGTTTGAGTTTTACCATGTTTGCACCTTATAGATTTAAATACATATTCATTCTATGTGTATATAAATACAGGCAGGTATATAACAAATGGATACTGCTGTGAAGGGGAATGTGTTTGATATGATATTTTTAGAAATACATGAAAATGTTGAGATTTGATGAGAATCCATTTATGAGTCTTAGTTTTCACAGAGAAACTGGAGGGGGCTACTGAGTGGTCCACCTTAAGACCGAAAAGGGCAAAAGTACAGAATGAAAGGCCAAACAATGATTTCATTATACAAATGAAATGGGAAAACGCAGTGAAATTCCATCCATCCCTGAGGACGGACTCCATTTAGAGGTTAGAAGAGCAGGCTGGAGTGATCTCACACTTACGGGCTCTATAACTGACACTCTGGAGCAACTGTAGAAGGGTTGTGAGTAGGGATGAAAGGAGCAGCACAGAAAGTTTTCCGCTTTAACTACCCTTCTGTTGGGTACAGAAGAAATAAAACAGGTAATGGATCCAGATGACCCATCCCCTGGTGAATAGTGAACAGAGGTATCTAAATAGGTGAGTGCAATCCGCAGCAAAAACCCAAACAAGAACATCAGTCGTGAGTCTCAGCTCAGTTTCAGAGGCAGACTGTTAAGTACATTAGGTGATGTCATAGACTATTTGTGATGAAGAAGATACTGGAAGGAACTGGCTCAGGGACGTTCTAAATGCAAAAAAAATAATGATTTATTCCACTTTCATGGGCCATTGCAATTTACAGAGATTTTTCACATTAAGATAGACTTCATGATACCCAGGTTACTGACAAGGAAACTGAGTTGCATGGAGATGAGATGGTATCCAGCTAATCACGGTTGGAGCATCTCAGCACTAGCTGAGCATCTTAGGCACACACTTTAACTCAACTCACATTTATGAAAGACCTACCCTACCATGTAAACAAAGTATGGGGGATATCAAAGCATGTGAATTACCTCTGACAATATAAATATGAAGTCTGATAGGGTCAAACAGGGAAAGGGGACTTTGTTATGATTTTATGTGCCTTAATTGTCCTGGAGTCTTCAGTAAGTCTATGATAAATGCAGTGGGAAAAGACCAAACTTCAAAACGAACTTAAAATTTTAATCATTAAAATTAAATCACAGACATCAGTTAGACAGATACCTGTGAAAACAAACATTTTTTTAAAGCTGGGAACTCCTTGCTGTGTCAATTCACTTTACAGGATGACCACACAGAACTGATGTAATAGCCAACAAACCATTGTCAGATGCATAATAGAATGCTAATTACTCATGGAAACAGACTTTTTGAACAAGAATGGTGCATTTTAATTGCCTTTTAGTAAGAAGCTTTGTCTTTTTCTTCCCCCACCTAGGTCCCATCAGCACTTACTCCAGTGCTGGCCTGAGTTGTAATAGATTCATAATAGACACGTTTATGTATTAATAATAATAAAGATAAATTATGTTTGCAAGTGCTTCCCCCTACATTTTATCTCCATAACAACTCTGGGGGATATGCAGGGCAAGTGTTATTATCTCTGCTTTATTGATGATGAAACCAAAGCATGATAAAGTCGGGAGGTTTTTCAAAATTTCATGGGTGAATCAGGATTCAAGGTCTCTTTTTGTTTATTTGACAATATCTTGTTCCGTGCATGTTAAATCACCCTGTGCTAGGACGTGAAACTCACAGTGCTAAGGCAACAGGGCTTGACCACTGGTGTGAATTCTGTCCCTCTCAACTGTGTGTTCTTTACCTCTCTGAGACATAGTTTATTCATTCGTAGATTAGCAAAAATAGTAGCTATTCCTATCTATAAAGTTTTGATGAGATGCCATTGAGATAATGCATGAGGAATTTCTTAGAACTTTTCCACAGTCTGTTTCTCACCTAGAACCCTTGAATGGACTTCAGTGGGTCTATAAAATCTGTAACAGTGTGTTGAATTTGATGCTTACTTATATACAATGCATTTATTTTTTCTGGGGAAAGTGCTAAAAATTTTATAAGGTTTTCAAAGATTTCTGTGATAAAAAATTAGAATTATGGAAAACATGCAAAATGCTAGTATGGTGTTATTCATACAAAATATCTTTTTTGATATTATACTACATTCCTTTCAGAAAATACAAAAGATACAAAAAAGCACAAGAAGAAAATAATAATAATCCAAAACCATGTCATTTAGAGAGAATCAACAATGTCACATTGTCGATGTGGATTGTTATGGCTGATAATACATTGCAGCATTTTTTAATAAATAAAAAATGTTTGGGGGACAGCATAAATATATTTTATGTAATTACATATATAGTTTACGTGCATATAAATTTGTAGGATTGAGATCATTTTAAATATGTGAACATGGACCTGCTGGTATAATATTTTTCTACAGGATGCTTAATATCTGCCTTGAAATCTCTATAAAGTTTTTCCATAATTTCTATGCCTAGTATTCTAGGTTTAAAGTATTGTATTGCACCTTCAAATTTGTTTTCATTTTTGTCATTTTAACTAATATGATGATATATATGCTTCTACATGTAATTTTACTACATATTCATAAATTTTATATATTTTCTGAAATCACCTTATATCTCTCTTGCTTTTCTGACTGAATGGTCAATTATTAAGTATTCCATTCTTCCAGATATACTTTAGCTTTTTATTACCATGTTTCCAAAAAATCTTACTGAATTTAAATAAAATTAATTATGCCTATTATTTGGGGAAATAATTTTAATATTTATATTTATTTTCTAAAGTATAATGTGTCACTTCTTTTATTCAGTCCTTTTTCATCCCTCAGTTTTGTAATTTTCTTTGTTACTTCTAATAATTTGCCTCCTTTTTCACCATATTTATAGACTGTCACTTGCCTCTAAAGTATTGTTTTGCAATGCTATAACATTTAGAACAATTTTTTAAAATAGTGGCTATAGAAGGTATCATGTCTTTTTCTAACACTAATGTGGATATCTCTAGTATTTCAGCATTAAAGACCACTGACTGAAAGTGAGAAATAGTGGTCTTTATTGTCTTAAGAAATGTGGATGTCTACCCCTAATTTATTAAAAAACTGAGAAAATCAGTATCATATACGGTATTAGATGCTCTGTATCGAATACATATTGGTCTCTAATGAATTAATACACTTGAGCCTCTCTTTTGAGCTAAAGCAGCAAATTCTTTTAAAATTTCCATAGTAAATAATGATTTCATTCTTAGAGCAAATTCTTCTTGAACATGATATAATATTTTAGACTACATTTCCAAATTGTCAATATTTAATTTAGAATTTTTTCATTTATAATTATGAGAAACATTGGTCTGTAGATTTGTATTTCTGGACTTCTTCACTTTTTCGAATATGCATGTAGAGATTGGCATACAAATGAAAAAATCTTCCATCTTTCTCCACAAGAAATTTTAGAAAATTGTGAAATTATCTTTCCTGGTTATTTATTCATTAGGCTTTTGGCATCTTTTATATTTTCTTTACCAACCACCTGTTTAATTTAAAATTTTAAATTATCAGAATACGATATTAGACAATTTTTACTTATGTCTGTGGTCATATTTATTTTTACTTCTAGTTTTATGTATGTATTTTTTTCTCTTTTTTATCTGATTAGATCTGCTAAATATTTGAGCAGCACTTTTTTTCTGCAAAGAACCCACTCTTAAGATTTGTTTATCTTGTATATAATTTATTTTCTAATTCATTAATTTCTGCTGTTATTTTTCCCTCTTTCTCTTTTACTTAAATTTTCTTTGTTCTTGTTTTTCCACTGTTAAAAATTGAACACTTATTTTAGTTTTTTTCATTCTTTCTGATGTCCTGATAAAGGACTTATGGGGCTATATGTTTGCTTTGGTATATAACTGAATCAGCATTCCAGATGTTTTTATAAATTATGTTTCACTTTCATTAATGTCAAAATAATCCCTAATGGTGTGCTTAATTTTGGGTGCAATTGCTTCTTTTTTAGAGAATCATTTGCGATGTGCTAATTTTGGACTTTTTTTCTATTTTTTTGCCTTATGAGAGTATACAGCCTTCTATATGATTACTATTTGCCAATATTATTTGTAAGCTTGATAGGAAATATATTATCCTTTTCTCTCATAAGGCACCAAACTTGCTGTAAACATAATAAATCTTATCGTTATTTGGAACTTCTTTCTCTATGTCCCACTCAGGGGTATGTGTATTTGCATACTTCAACTGTGAAAGATGGAGGAAGGTCCCACTACTGTTAGCTTATCTTTATTCCTCTAATAATTTGTGACTACTATATTTTGAACAATATTATTTGGAGCATAAAGATTTATGACTTTCATGTTTTCCTTTTGGATTTTATTATCAAAACACTATAACTCCCTTCATTTCAGGAAATGGCTTTTTCTTTTAATTCTGCATTGCCTGATAAGATAGGAAAACTCCTATTTTTCTCTTCTTATATTTATTTTATTTCTTCTTGCCTTTAGCTGTTACATCCTTGCCCAATCGCTTAATAATACTTATGTGCCCATTTCTTTTAAGTGTTAGGGCTGCTAAATAATACTAGGTTGAATTTGATTAGCTCGCTACTTGAACTAACCAAATCAAACCACATGGCTGTCTTTTACTTTGCAGCTTAGGTTAGATGTGTATGTTACTGTTACTGATGTAATCGTGCTTCTTCCTTTATCTTGTTTATTCTCATTTAGAAAATATTTTTTTCTGCTATTTCCTTAGTAAGTTTTTTTAAAAATATGAACTATGTTTTCTTTGCTTTTTTCCGTAGCAATTCTATTTTAAATTCTACCAGTAATATACTTTAAATTATCAAAAAGCTTTTACTATTAATATTTTTAACACATTAATGTTTATTCAACTACTGACCTAAAAATAAAGCACTAGCTACTGATTAGCCTCTATGTAAAGTGAGAACATTAGTAGTCTTCTGTTCCCATATTATATGTAGGTCCACTTCCTAGTTTTCGTTGGTGTCATCTGTGGTTTTAGAGTGGTGTTATAAAAGTTTTCTTGCATTATATTGTAGGGTTTTTCTCTTAGTAAGTTGAAGTAGATCCTAAACAAATGTACCCAGGGATGCCTGTGTGCTTTCTTAAAGCTTCTTTCAGGTCCTTTCATATGTAGAGACCAATTTTTGGGGCCACAGGATTTTCTTTTTTTCTTTCTTTCTTTCTTTTTTTTTTTTTTTTTTTTTTTGGAGACAGGGCCTTGCTCTGTTAACCAGGCTGGAATGCAGGGGAGCAATCACGGCTCACTGCACCCTCAATTTCCTGGGCTAAGCATTTATCCTGCCTCAGCCTCCCAAGTAGCTGGTACTACAGGTATGTGCCACCAGGCATGGCTATTTTTGTATTTTTTGTAGGGATGGGGTTTTTGCCATGTTTCCCAGACTGGTCTTGAACTCCTGGGCTCAAGCAATCCACCTGCCTCAGCCTCCCTAAGGATTGAGATTATAGGCATGAATTACCATCTTCAGCCAACGGGACTGTTGAATAACATTATTTCCCTTCAAAACTTGATGGCTGTATCAGGTTGAGGCAAAACTGCAATTACTTTTGCACTAACCTAATAGTTTTATTGTATGAAGGCCTCTGATTATACAAAGGATAAAACTCTTGTATACACATGTCAGAATTAAAAAAAAATTACTTTTAGACTACATTTCCAAATTAAATCGTCAATATTTGATTTAGAATTTTTTTCATTTATAATTATGAGGAACATTGGTCTATAGATTTGTTTTTCTGGATGCTCCCACTCTTCCGTGATATGCCTGCTCCCACTTCACCTTCCACCATGAGTGAAAGTTTCCTGTAGTCTCATCAGAAGCCCAAGAAATACAGATGTTTGTGCCATGGTTGCACAGCCTGCAGAACTTTGAGTCAATTAAACTTCTTTTCTTTATAAATTACACAGTCTCAGATATTTCTTTATAAGAACACAAAACAGCCTAATACAAAAAATTGGAACCAAGGAGTGGACATTGCTATAAAGATATCTGTAGATGTGGAAGCAGTTTTTGCTCTGAGTTCGCATGAGATCTGCTTATTTAAAAGCTCATGGCACCTCTGTGCTCTCTTACTCTCCCGTCTTTGCCACATGTCTTGCCTGCTCCTGCTTTGCCTTCTGCCATGATGAAAAGTTTCCCGAAGCCCTCTCCAGAAGCTGGGCAGATGCACATGCCAGTGCCATGAATGCATGGCCTGTAGAACCCTGAGCCAACTCAACTTCTTTTCATGATAAACTACCCGACCTCAGGTATTTCTTTCTTTCTTTCTTTCTTTCTTTTTCTTTGAGACGGAGTTTCGCTCTTGTTACCCAGGCTGGAGTGCAATGGCGTGAACTTGGCTCACCACAACCTCTGCCTCCTGGGTTCAAGTAATTCTCCTGCCTCAGCCTCCCAAGTAGCTGGGACTACAGGCATGCGCCACCATGCCCAGCTAATTTTTGTATTTTTAGTAGAGACAGAGTTTCACCATGTTAACCAGGATGGTCTCGATCTCTTGACCTCGTGATCCACCCACCTCGGCCTCCCAAAGGGCTGGGATTATAGGTGTAAGCCACCTCGCCCAGCTCAGGTATTTCTTTATAACAATCCAAGAATGGCCTAATACACCCATTTAGACATCCGACCTTAAGAATTATATAAGAAATTTTTGTTGTTTTAAGCCACTAGGTTTTGGTAATTTGTTACAGTAATAATAGGAAATCAATACACATATATTATTACCTTTTTCATGGAAAAAGCTTCATGTCATGAAAACTGTGTGCTCCACTCTCTCCTCCCTCAATTCAATATCTTGCTCCTAGTACCTCTTTATCTGGCTATTCATTTATAGTTTTATAATATCCTTTAAAAGAAACTGGTAAACATAATAAGGTATTTCCCTGCATTCTGTGAGCTGTCTTACCAAATTATAAAACCTGAGGATGGGAGTCTTGGGAACCACTAATTTATAGCTGGTGGGTCAGAAGCACAGGCTACAACCCAGGGCTTGTGATTAGCATATGAAGTGGGGGTAGTTCTGTGGGGCAGAACCCTTAACCTCTGGGATCTAACATTATCTCCGGGTGGATAGTGTGATGCCATTCTGACGCATGGTGTCAGAAGTGGTGTGTGAGTGTAGAGAAGCAGTGTGTTTTTCTCATAATATTGAAAGAATAGAGTCGAGAGGGTCTACTCAACCAGGAAAAAAAATAATTTTGCATTTTTAGAGATTTTTAGTGACTACCAAGGAAGACATGGATTCTGGAAAATGTTAACTAAAGCTATTTTTAGCATCACTCTTATTGGTGTGTCACTGACATCAGAAGACCCTGAGCCTGGATCCTGCATTCCCAGGAGAGTATCTCAAAGCTCTAGAAGGATATCTCAAAGCACTCCACGCCCCCAAATGCTGATGGGAATGAAGAGGAAATTGGGACTATAACTATGAAACAGTCTCCTCTCTTGCTGAGTTTATAATCTTAATAGATCTTATCTGATAAGGTGAACATCAGTCCTCTGATTCTCAGGACTCAAGAGAGAAACTTCCTGGTGCCAAGGACAACTTAGGAATTAGGGAATTGGGGCAGCTGAATTCTAGCCCTGGCTCTGCTAGCAGCTGCTGTCAAGATGCCCTTTCCCTTCCATCTGCTAGATGAGAATGGTAAAGTCAGTGAGACCCAGTGTCTCATTTGCTGTTAAAATATAAATATATTCATGCTATCATGCTAACCAAGCAATGGATAATACCTATCTAGACGGTAAAGTGTTGAGCAACAATCTAGATGGTACAGTACTGATTGGTAAAATATTAATAATAACTAGTTATTATTATTATAAATAAAGTAGTTAACATTTGCCAAGTACTTATTCTGACCAGGTCCATTAGATCCTTAGACTCTCACAATCACAATGTGGTTTTGGAAATCATTTATCCATTACACAGGTGGGAGCACCAATGCTTCAGAGCCTCAGTTTTCATCCAGTCACATGAGTCTCTGGTTCCTCGGGGCGCCTAGGTCAATATGTTTCATTGCTGTGTTTTTATACCCTCACCTTTGGTGCATTATTAGGAGCATGACCCATCTGGGATAGAGAGCATAGAGATTGAGGTTCCTAGAATAGAAATCAATGGGTAAATGTGAGAATGTTCACAAGCAGACCAGGAAAGCCAGGATGACCTCCTGAAGGAGAAAGGTGCTGAATTACAGGGTTCAGTGGCTCTGAACTAAAGGACACAGAGGGTGAGTGAGAGTGGGGTGAGGCTGGAGTCAGGAGGATGAATGGTCCAGCTGCAATTCTTCACTCCGCTGATGTCAGGCCATGAGGTGCTCTTGGTTAGGCACATACCTGGTCTTTGTCTTTATGTAGATTATATGAGAATAACAAAATTCAGAGTTTTCTCAAAGTTTTGACAGTGGCCATAATCCATATAGAGAATCCTATGAAAAAACATTCATAGGAATCTAGTACTTTTAATCTATCTATAAAAGGAGACTGAAAATAATCACATGCATTTGCTTCATTGTGGTGTCCACCAAAGGTAAAAATGAATGAAAATTATAGCTATCAGAATTACCTTCAGTTTCAAGGGATCATTAAGTTCTTGATTTGCAAGTAAACTTAAATGATACATTAATGTCTATGTGCTTTATTCAGGAAAAAAAAATTCACTATAAATCCAAGAGAAGGAAAATATTCTTACTTTTACAAACACACAGTTCCTTTCTTCAATTGTTCCTCCTTTGTGCTTTAAAAGTGATTGTTCTTTAGGCTTGAATTTTTTTCTCATAAAAAGTTCTTGTTTCTCAGATCTGAGATATTCTTTGGTGGGCTTATGAAATTATTAAACTGAGAACTTTGTACATACACTCTTCATTTTAAAATAAAATAAGATTGAGAACAGTCAGCTGTGGCATTAAGTAGGCCCCTATATTAGGTTAATCAAATCAAGGAAGCTCCAACCTCTAGCTATGATATTTTAGATATACTACTCCCCAGCGGTGGCCTGGAGGGGCAAAGTGCTGATTCTCTGAAGGGAAATCCTCTGTTACTTACTGGGCCATAGTCACAAGATTTGTAGACTTATTTGATACTTATTTGTTCACCAAATTTTTGATACTGATATTGGAACGATATTTAAATGATGAAGACTGGCCAGGCCTGGTGGCTCACCCCTGTAATCCCAGCACTTTGGGAGGCCAAGGAAGAAGGATCACTCGAGGTCAGGAGTTCAAAACCAGCCTGGCCAACATGATGAAATCCCATCAAATTAGCCAGGCATGGTGGCACGTGCCTGTAGTCCCAGCTACTCAGGAGGTTGGGGTGGGAGAATCGCTTGAATCCTGAAGGTGGTGGTTGCAGTGAGCCAAGATTGTACCACTGCAGTCTAGTCTGGATGACAGAGCAAGACCCTGTCTCTCAGAAAAGAAAAAAAATTAAATTTTGAAAAACTTCCTGTAAGGACATTAGCAAAAAAGTACTTTTTTCCATATTTAATGTTATGAACCTGTGGAGGAGAATTAGCGAAAGAAATTTACTGATTTGGATATTAATGAGACAGAATCGACAACCTGAGAAGTCATGTCAGATTTTATGTAATACTCAATTTGATGTGTAGCTTAGCCATGCCATGAACTAGTTCTTATCACTTACGTGAAAGACAGAGTACCGGTTTCATCTAACCAAGCCTAGGCCCGTTAGGCTTCATCCTCACTTTTGATGAATTCCCAGAGGAAGGACAGTGGCTGTGCCAATGTGTACCCTCGTTCCACCATGGAGAACTCTGTTTGGATTGGCTGGGAGCTCAACCCTTCCTGTATGCCATTGGTTGCATCTTTGTCCTGTGCCATTGGAAAGGCTCATTCTCCGGATGGTCAAATAGGGAAAATAAGTGAAATCCCACTTCCTTTTTGGCATGTAAGCCCCTCAACTTAGAGGTATTTAAGGCCTATGAAAGAGAATTTAGTGTGAATTTGTAAAGTGACATACAGTGTGCATTTATAACTCAGTAAGGATAATAATTAAGTGATGAACATGTGGATGTGAAAATGAATGGCTGTTGTCATCCATTGAATTGTGTCTTCCTAAAGATTTGAAGTCCTAACCCTCAGCACCTGGGAGTGTAACCTTATTTGAAAATAGGGTCCTTGTCGATGATCAAATTAAGATGATGGCATTAAGGTAAGTCCTAATCCAATATGACTGGTGTTTTTATTAAAAACAAACAAAACAACAACAACAACAACAACAAACCAGGAAATTTGAGCCAGGTGTGGTAGCTTATGCCTGTAATCCCAGCAGTTTTGGAGGCCAGGGTGGGTGGATCACTTGAGGCTGGAAGAACAAGACCAGCCTGGCCAACATGGCAAAATCCCAGCTCTACTAAAAATACCAAAACTAATTGGATGTGGTGACACACATCTATAATCCCACGTCTATAATCCCAGCTGCTCGGGAGGCTGAGGCATGAGAATTGCTTGAACCCAGGAGGCAGAGGTTGCAGTGAGCTGAGGTCACACCACCGCAATCCAGCCTGGGCAACAGAGTGAGAGTTTGTCTCACAAAACAAGAAAAATTAGTAAAAAAGTGGAAATTTGGACACAGAGACAGACATACACAAATAGAAGGTGAGGAAAGACACAGGGAGAATGTGACAAGCTGAAGCATTCCTGAAGCCACCAGAAGCTAGGAGGGAAGCCTGGAACAGATTCTTCCTCACATCTGTTGGAAGGAACCAACCTTATCAAACTTGATTGGCCTTCTAGGTTCCATAACTGTGAGAGAAACTATATTTCTGTTGTTGAAGTCGTCTAGTTTGTGGTACTCTTTTTGACAGTTCTATCAAACTAATGTAGCTGTTTAATTCCCAGTTTAGCCATGTTGGTTGAAAATTGTACCAGGGTAGTTATCAGTAAGCTTCCACGTCAAGCAATTGAGTCACTTCTCTAAAGAGTTATCGGGGGACTGTACTGCTAAGTTACTCTTAAATCAGACCTAGGTACTAAGAACGCCGTAAACAAATGCTTATAGTGCCGAATATCCATATGGTTGCCTTGTGCTAGTTCTGATAGGCCTGGTTAACCAAGATTTGGTCTCTTTCTTTTCACCTCTTCTGACACTCCCTTTGTTATGGACCATGATTTCCCTACATATGTCACTATGAAATTGGGCAGCACTCCCACTGCCCCACAAACATGTAATGCACTCTTGACCTTACTATCTCTAATTTTCCCCTGGTGTTATGTATGATGTGTGAAAATCCACAGAGATTTTTATCTTGCAGTCTTTTACCGAAAGAACAATGTGCTGTCTTTATTTATGCTCTGTTCATACAGGCTTCGCTTTCAGAAAAATTTCACGAAACCTTATGGAAAAGTTAGCTTTTTTTGTAAGCCTGTGGGTTCCAACCAGCTCCTCTCCTTGATGAGTGAGTTTTCCAGCCTCAATCTTACAGGAGATCTGTGTCTCCAGGGAACTCAAAGAAAAATCACCTAGCTAGCTTTTTTTTGGTGGCTTGCTAGAGTTCTGGCAAATTTCCATAGGAGGGAATTAGACACCTAAAATAAAAGGGAAGAATGAAAGATAGAAAAATGAAAGAAAGGAGGAAGGTGGGAAGGAAGCAAGGGAGGAAGAGAGAAAGAGAGAAGAGAGAGAAAGAGAAGAGAATGCTTGAAAGGAAGGAAAAGAAAGGGAAGAAAGGAAAGGAAAAGCTATGTGAGAAGATACCCAGGAGTGAAATTCCAGAGGACACTTACAATTTGTGTGTGTGTGTGTGTGTGTGTGTGTGCACATCTGTAATAGGCATGAAATCTATCTTAAAGCACACTAAACCCCTTCTCTTTACAGTGAGACTAAGATTATACGCCAGTGTGGATATTTCAGTTTTAAAAGTGCAATGAGCCCTGATAGTGATACCACACTAAACACATATCCTATTGATTCCTTCTAACCTTGCAAAATGAGCTGTATGCATTAAGTACCTTTTACTTCAGCCCGGCTGATGGGACCACAGATGTTAACTACCCAACTGAATTTCCCTGGAGGTCAGCAGACAGGGCAGGTGGGAGGTGACCGAGGGAGCGTCTTCTGGCCAAGTGACTCTATCCTTGCTGCCTTCAAATAGGACTTGAGGACAAATGTCTGGACAAGCCTGAATCACGGGGAAATTAAATCAATCCTTACTACTGGGATACCCACTGTAGAACCAGCCACATGAAGGTATGTGGCTCCATTAAAACAGGGAGACCATCCTAACACAGGAATGGAATTTATGGTTTACATGGTGTGTAAGTCATCTCTTTGGCAAGGCCTGTTTACTCTAAGTTAAGGCTTTGTTTCAAATAGTAAAGATAAATAAATAAAAGTCCCACTGTGACTTAATCTTGAATGAAGCTTGTCTTGAATACCGGCTTTCACCTTTAACACCTTTGACCTTATGACACTGCTCTCCCTGAAAACAGACGTGGCGCAGGTGGGTCAGAGACATCTGCCATTTCTGTGAGTTGCATTGATGCTGCCTTGGATCCCACAGTCAAGGGAGCTCTGTCTGAATTTGGAGGAGAGGCTGCATGTGCTGAACCGGAAAGGAAGCAGCTGCTGGCTCATGTCAGTCACCTGGATTGAAACTCCTATTCATCACCTGCAAGATTCAGCCCATGGTTCTATTTTCTGACCTGGAAAATGGATTGATAATATCTGAGAGAATAATTGCCAGGCAAGATATGTAGTGCATAGTACTACACATCTTAGCATGCAGATGTGCCCTACATATCCATACTGCCCTCACTAAAAGGTGGCATTTTTTTTTTTTGCTGCTAGTATTATTGTTAATATTATAACAATTTTAATTTTTGTCTGCCGGTATGGGTGGTTCTTTCATACTTGGAGACCCATCTGGAGTTGTAGTGGGGGCCAGAAGTCACCTCAGAGGAGGGAAGAGGACTCTGCTGCCCTGGAATTTTAAAAGTTCTGGGAAGAAACTCCTCAAGTACCTCCTACCTACACTGGCCATGGCTCACCAGAACCTAGCTAATACATTGAATTAATTAATTAATTAATTAATTAATATATGTCAGGCTCATCTTGTTCATCACTTTTCCTCCTCAACATGCTTAGTTTAAGGCTTTGCACAGAAAAAGATGGGTATCTACTTGCTGCATTTATTTAAGTTAAAAAGTATTTGGACTGAAGCTGAACATAAGGAACTTGGTTCATAAAGAGTAGCTAAGTCAAATGGGAGTGGGAAGAAAATACAGAGATGCCTACAGTGTGGGAAGATGCCTACAGTGTGAGATGAAGATAAAGGGCAGGGGGAAAGTAGGAGAAGGACTGGGAAAGTGTCTCCAGGGCAAGGTGATAGCAGCAATATCTCAGAATCTGCAATAGGGTGGGTGTGGTGTAGCTGTGGGCCACATGTGTGGTGCAGATGAACAGTGCATGTGATGTGCAGGTTGGCGGTATGGGTACATGCAAGTATGTGGGGTAGGTGTGAGGAGTGTGTGGTGTAGGTATGCAGGGTTCATGTGCAGTGCGCACCTGGGTGTCTGCAACCGGGGTCGATGTGTGTGATGTGAGTTACAGACGTGTGGTGCAGCTCTGTGTGCGTGACAGTGTGTAACATTGGCATGTGGTGTTTGTGTGCATGATGCCACTTTGTATTACCTATGAATGGTGCAGATGTATAGTGTGTTTCTGGTATACACATGCAAAAAGGCGTGTGTATGTGTGTGATGGGTATGCCTGTGTTACGTTGTGTAGGTATGTGGTGTTCCTGTGTGGTGCAGGTGTGCCAGGTATAGATGTGAGTGGATGCATCCTGTCTGCTGTAGGCATTATTTTGAAACACGGTACACCAGTGCCATGGATAGGTGGTTCTCAAGTGTGGTCCCTCCACCAAGGGTCAGCA
Organism: Saimiri boliviensis; assembly: GCF_048565385.1. Lineage (NCBI taxonomy): Eukaryota > Metazoa > Chordata > Mammalia > Primates > Cebidae > Saimiri > Saimiri boliviensis. Next base: position 10,223,889 of record NC_133466.1, read on the forward strand.
TCACCTGAGAACTTGCTAGAAATGCAAAATCATGAGCTCCCCATCCCCAGATCCACTTCTGGGGTGGGCCTTCCATCTGGATATTTACAAGCCCTCCATGGGATTCTGATGTCTGCTCAAGTCTGAGCACAACTGCCATAGACCACTTGCTTTGAGCATTCTCTTCACTGTCATAGATGGTAGACTTCTCTTTTTCCCTGTTAGTGGTAAGATCATGGCAGTTTCTTCCAGCCTGACGGAGGAAAGCCGGAAGTGGCAAGGCTAGAAATTAGATGCTTTATGCTAGTGGCATGGTTGACTATGTTATCTTTCCTTTACATGCAATACCCATCACCTTTGAGCTATAGAATGTTAAATGGTCAACCTGGTAAATGCTTAAAAATAGTCAACTTGGTAAATGACACAATAAAAGAAGCAAAGAGGTGAATTCTCTATACTCAGGGTCTTATAATTGATGACACATACCTGATGTTAAAATTTGACCCTATGCATGTGTGATCACATTGATCCAAAACAACAATTGAGGCAGTAACCCATCCTACAACTGGTTTTGCAATTTGTCAAACTTAATTGAACAATAATTAAATATTTCTCTAGATTGCTTTTGCACCAAGAAGCTAGCTGACTTCTTTACTTCTAAGACTTTTCCCCCATAAATAATGTTTCTGAGAATTCAAGTTCAATCGAAAGGTAAGGAATGTGCTCCCCATTTTAGGATAAGTGTGTCTGTGCTTTATCATTTGATACAAAGCAAGCTTACAGACAGGCAGGATTCCTAGTGGCCTCAGAAGCTTCCCACCTGGGTCTTAATTCCACCCATGCCATGTGCGACCAGCATTCAATCTCTCAGTTCTTTCCTTTCCTAGCTGTCAACAAGGAAAACTCACCAGTACCATCCTTGTAGTCACTGTGGGAGCCAATCAAAATAGTGTGTGCAAGGCATTTAGACAGCGTGCTGTGCTTTGGGGTTCAGAAATATAGGTTAATTGTAATATTGAATGAGAGTGTTTGTAATTTATCATAGAAGGTTATTTTGCAGTTTCACCAATCAAATTATAGTTAATTAAAAATAAAAATGAGTGTGTTTTGATGGAGATATTGCCTAATGCAAAGATGTTGCTCCTGGTTCCTGGTGTGGTTTCTGTGTATTTTTCTAGCAAATTGGCCACAGGGGCAGCTTTTGCAAAAGGTGAATTCTCTATACTCAGGGTCTTACAATTGATGACATATACCTGTTGTTAAATTTCTGGGCCTGGAGCAGTGGCTCATGCCTGTAATCCAAGCACTTTGAGAGGAGGCTGAGGTGTGTGGATCACTTGAGTGAGGTCAGGAGTTTGAGACCAGCCTGGTCAACATGGTAAAACCCTGTCTCTACTAAAATACAAAAATTAGCTGGATGTGGTGGCATGTGCCTGTAGTCCCAGCTACTCGGGAGGCTGAGGCAGCAGAATTGCTTCAACCCAGGAGGTGGAGGTTGCAGTGAACCGATTGTGCCACTGAATTCTAGCCTGATAAAAGAGCAAGAATTTGTCTAAAAAAAAAAAAATTCTACCATATGCATGTATGACTAAATTGATCCAGAACAACAGTTGAGGCAATAATCCTTCCTATGAACAGTTTTGCAATTTGCCAAACTCGTGGGCAACTGAGGTCACAAGATACAACCTGGAGTTCTAATCTTGGTTTGTAACATCTGGCATTTCCATCATTTAATCTAGACTTAGGAAGTTCATACTGGTTACTTTGGCTTCTAACAGGATCTTTCAAAAAATTCCAGTGATAGATCAAGTCTGTCTACTCTAGAGCGTCTTTCCTGGAAGAATCCCAAGTCTCCTGTCAGGCTATTGCAGCTGGAAGGGGCAATCAGGAGGATGGAGTTGGGAGCATGTGTTTTAGGAGCCAGATGCTGTGTGTTACTCTGGGGACATATCGGTGAACAAGACAGTGTGTTTGTCACCATGATGGAGCTTATAAGGAATATAAACCTAGAAATAGAAAATATAATGAAATCATGTTAAGAGTAACAAATGCTATTTTTAAAAAGGAAAAGGAGGCTATGATACTAGGGAGGCAAATGGCAGAGTGATCATATGTGATCGAATGATGACGAACTTCTTTGAGGAAAACATGACTAAACTCATCCTTGAAGGATAGACAAGAGTTACCCAGGGGATGGAGTGGGAGAAGGAGAAGGAGGACTGAGTTCTAGACAGAAGGAACAATGTACCCAGTGGCTCCAAGTTGGGATAACATGATGCTCTGAAGAAACTCAGTGGGTCCAGGAGAGCTAGAGTGTGGTAGGTGAGAGTAACTTCCAGTGGGTAGGCAGGGATGAGGTCATATAGGCCATGGTGGCCATGCTAAGAATGTGGGCTGTGCCCTGAAAAGAACAAGAAGATGCTGACAAAAATTAACTGAACTCCAAAGTCCTTATGTGATGTACACATAGCTGGCTACTGAGAAAACCAGGGCTGAACAAATCCTGCTCTGTCCTCACTGCAGGGCACCTTGGGTCCCATTGCATTGACTTAATACAATTTCAGGAACTAAGAGTGGGCTTTGAAATCACAAAGAAACATGGTAAAATTATAGTCCTACCACTACTAAATGCAAGAACTTACAGCATTTAGTTTATCTCTCTGAGCTTCAGTTGCTTCATCTGTAAAATGGAAAGACTGATTTTATTTTATTGGAATATTATGAAAATTAAATTAACTAGCGTCTGTAAATCACCCAGCATAATGCTTTCTGGATATTGATCAATTAAGTGTTAATTTCCCATTAACATCTTTTTGATTTGCCAGGAATTTGGTGACAAAGGAACTTCTAGCTTTTAGTGAATAGATCGACAGGATTACTTTTATGGTTTTCTAATTCCTTGTCAGGCAGTGAGTCATTTGACAGCTTTCTTGGGAGACAGTTCAAAGACAACTGGAAGTTCTCTATCATGCCTAGAAGGCTCCAGTTTTATACAAGGTTTAACTAATTGTGTTCAGTACATAGCCTCTGTGTTCTAGGAGATAACTGATTCTCTATAGTATTTCCGCAGCAGCACAGGGCTCAAACATACATAGCAATAAGGAGACTTTCATCTCAGCTCTGCCACCAGCTATGTGATTTAAAACAAACCACTTTATCTCTCTGAGACCGTTTTTCTTTATTTGCAAAGCAAGTTGCAGCAGCAATAGCAAGTTGACAAATGCCAGGCAGTGACAAGATGCCCAACATAAAATAGGAACTTGGTCAATGTTGAAGACTCCTCCCTCTGCCCAGCCTTGGTCCCAGGTTCCAGGAACACAATGTTTTTGCGAACAACACCCAGCTAGGGAGTGTCTGGGGTTCTGATTTGGTTTCAGTTTAATATGGAAGTGGGGCTTCCCCCAGTTTTCCCCACCCTGGTCTGATGGCTCCTGCAGCATTCTTTTTGCCTCCTGCATGCAGGCATTCAGATGAGAGGTCTGGAAGGCAACTGAAAGCAGGTGAGGTAAGAAACCTCACCATGCTGCTTATGCATCAGAGGGAACTGAAACCCAGAGTGTCAGGCAATTTCACGTAGATTACACACCTAGCTCACAGCAGGCCTGAGATAAGGATCTACTTTTCAATTCTTTAAGCCAGCTTTTCTGCTCTTCCACTGGGTCTCTTTCAAGTATAAGAGGAATAAGAAGAACATTCTACTGAGAAATGAACATTTTATTGACTTCAAACATCAGCTGGGTGGGCCTCAGGCAAGCCTTGGGCAAGCCGTTCCTCCTCTCTGAGTTTGTTTCCTTATCTATAAAATTAGATTGAAACTTGTACATGCTCAGGAAAGCTGTAGGAAACTGAGGGCAGGGAATAACCATTCCAATCGTCAGCTCTGATGATCAATAAGCTGAACTGACTCTCTGTCTAGTTCTATCTTTTCAGTTCAACTTCTCTGTTATTTCCAAGTCAAATTCTTAGGTCTATATGCATGAAAACCTCCCGTCAACAGCTTTAAAAATTGTTGTTATTGGGTGTATTTTAAGTATCAATAACTTTATTTTGACTCTCCTAATAAAGATCTTTCTAGGTGTTCTAGTTGAACACTTAGAAGTTTAAAAATATTCTCTTGGGAAAACACACATTCTTATGTATTGTTGGTAGAAATGCAAATTGGTACAGTCCCTAGGCAGGGATTTTAGCAACACGATAGCTCTATTTATCTTTTAACCAAATAATCAGATTATCAAAATATGGGGGAAAAAAGGCAGAAGCCTATTTATTGTGGGACTGATGGCAGTGGAAGAAGGCTGGCAATAGCCCAAATGTTTACCAGGAGGGGATTGATTGAATAAACTATGCTACATCTACACAATAAACTACTATAAAGCTATGAAAAGAGATAAAAGACTAACATATACGCTAAGAAGTAATCTTTAGAATATATTCTTAAGTGCAAAAAACCAAGGTGAAAATTAGAATATGTATTATGCTACCTTTTGCCTAAGAAAAGTAAGTGTATATTTAATATTTAACACATACAATGACAGTAAGTAAATAACAAATTAATAAAGGTGAGTAATTAGAGCAGAGAGAAAACAGGAAAAGCAAAAGATTTGGAAATGAGGTTTTCCTTAATTTGTTTTGTTTGTTTATTTGAAAATATACAAATATTAGGCAAAATTATAAGACAAAATATGAAAAAAATCTTTTAATTCAAAAACAAAATGAAATAAATCAGTTTGAGTATTAACCACATAGAAAGGAATTATTTCAAGCGATGTAAACTCTCATTTATTTGGTTGTATATCTGAAGTGGGATATGTCCTCAGGATGAGAAGAACTGCAACAAAATGTTAAATTGCTTCAGTAGTTATATTGTTAATAATATGTTGATATGGATTTTTAAAAGATTTTTCTTACATTAACCGAGAAAAGCACAAAATAATTATATTTATGTCATAAGGAATCAAGTTTTTTTTTGACATAAGAGAATCAACTAGAAAAGCAAAGACACTAAGTTAGAAAACCTGTAGCTCTAAACTTGAATTGTAAATATCGGTATCAACTCCTGATGTATTTCTATTTAAAAACATTTTCTGGATGTGTCCACTGAAAAGGTCTAGAACCAATGATTAACCCCCAACCCCCTGCCCCAAGAACAAGGAGCTCCCAAGCATCCATGCTCTAGTCTCCAAATGCCTTTTTTATTGAAAGGAACAAGGGCTCCTTGAGAAAAAAAAAAAAAAAAAAAAGGCTAATTCCAGCCTGGGGCAAGAAATGTTCAAGATGAGCTGGTAACGTCTTGTCATGCCAGAAAGCAAGGAAGCCTTCAAAGACAGCCTAGGCAGTGGCAAACAAAGACTCAAAACACACAGGACCCAACAGATAAAGTCTCCTACTGGCCAAAGATGAATAAACTATATTCAAAGATGGTTGTAAAAAGAACAATATCTAGGAGTTCAAGACCATCCTGGGTAACATAATGAGACCCAGTCTCTACAAAAAATAAAAAATAAAAAATTAGCTGGGTGTGGTGGTGCATGCCTATAGTCCCAGCTACTCAGGAGGCTGAGGTGGGAGAATCACTTGAGCCCAAGAAGTGGAGGCTGCAGTGGGTTATGATTGCAGCACTGTACTCCAGCCTGGGGAACAGCAGGAGATCCTATCTCAACACAAACAAAAAACGAACAATATCTACAATGCACTGAAACATAGAGGATATGTCAAAATTCAAGCATTTATAGCGATATTTTATTTTATTTGTTTTTTGAAACGGAGTTTCGCTTTTGTTACCCAGGCTGGAGTGCAATGGCGCGATCTCGGCTCACCGCAACCTCCACCTCCTGGGTTCGGGCAGTTCTCCTGCCTCAACCTCCTGAGTAGCTGGGATTACAGGCATGCGCCACCATGCCCAGCTAATGTTTTGTATTTTTAGTAGAGACGGGGTTTCACCGTGTTGACCAGGATGGTCTCGATCTCTTGACCTTGTGATCCACCCGCCTTGGCCTCCCAAAGTGCTGGGATTACAGGCTTGAGCCACCGCACCTGGCTATAGTGATATTTTAAAAGCTTCTGCATGCCCCTTGTAGGATGCCAGGAACCAACTCATTGTTCTGAAAACTGCCAAGTAAAGTTAAAGAATCAAGCATTTATCAAGCTGTACCTTGGGATAAGCAAAATTGTTATGGAGGTAAACAAAAATTTTCAAAAGAATTTATAAACAAAGGAGGCATTAGAAGGAGTTACAATACCACCACTTTGTAACCACTAATAAAACAATGAATCTAGGCAAGGGTTATCAATGACTGCTAAAACTGTTAGACAAAAAGCTGAAGGGAAGCTTTGGATGAAGCTAGCATCACCTACTTCCATTGGTTGATGCCAATGTCACAAAAAGAGAGAGAACCAGACGTTATGTGTTTCCTGATAGGACACATTAGGAAGGACACAGCACATCTCCTGATGTGTTATCATTCAAACGTTCTAAGCTAAATCTTAGCCAGCCTCTAGACCTAGCTACTAGGCTTTAGAAAATATAAGGGGCAAATAAATCTATCAAGAATCACCATGGGGATACAGTCAGCAACATGCTGAATGTAGGAAATATGCTCTAGATTTTTCAACAAACAAATTTAAAGAAAATGAAAAAGAGAAGGATAAAGTATAAACAGATTTTGAGGTGTGGTCCCAGATGCAACACAGGAGCCTTGCTCACTCTCCAATTCAAGCACGCCAATTATAGAACCAACCTTGATAGATACTTGAAATTTTTGCACAATGAAAAATAGCTTTTCATTAATTGTGTGGTTATGTGTTTTTATATCTAGACATTATGGTGGACTCTTTTAGTAGCTGTTAGTGGGAGAGAGCTGCCTCTTTGCAGAAGTGCTTTTGGAATATGTGTTGAAATGTATGTATTTCTAAATTCTAGGCTCTAAAGGACTATAAATTGCTAGAATATATTTATGTTTCTACTCTACATAATTATGCATTTTTCTTTACATCCTCCTCCAGTTGAAAAGCTCTTTGAAGACAATGATTAAATTATTATTTTTTTAAATGCTTGGAAAGTAATATCTGAGTAGCTACTTTGGTTTGATGGATGGAAGCCTAGTAGTGGTTGACCTGTCAAACTCAGAAGTAGGTGAAATTTATCTCCATCATGGCTAGACCCCATTTTAAGTGTTTTTCTCCTCCATCTGTAATATCCTTTTCAGTCTCATCAACATCTTTTGTTGGAAAAGATGTCCCTCAACCATTGGAAACTGAGTGTGGGATTGTTAATGTAACCTTTCTCACAGGTATTGCTTTGTGATTGCTATCAATAATTGTGAAATGAAAAGCTGTTGTTTTCTATTATGGAAATTACAGGGAACAAGAGGAGGCGGGAGATTTGGGTCTGGGAGACCTGCCCAGCATCCCATTGCATCAACTTACCTCCTGCAACTATTCATGAAGCTGAGGCTCATGCCAAGTCAGAGGTGCAGAAATTCTAAGATGCATCCCTGGTTTCTGGGAATGCAGCAATTGCAGGTGGTTGTCGGGACCTTTTCTTCTTGTGATAAAGCTAATTCATAGTTAATTTCTCAAATGTGTCATACCTGCATCTAGGCAACTGAGAGGAAAGAATTCCAAAGCTCATTGTGCTCTAAAAACCAGTCTTATTAAATCTTAAAACAGATAAAATTAACTTGATCATATTTTACAACACTGTGCCATGTGTATGGAGGAAGAAACCACTTTTCTCTTTGCCTTCTTAGATTTAGTAACTGGGGGATAGAAATTAAACTGGCAAAAGACAAATTAACCGGGAAAAGGGCATATACATGTCATTGATGTTAATATTTTTATGTGCACAGGAGTTGACAACGCAAAGAAGTGGTTAGACTCTAGTGCTTATATACCATTTTAACAAAGGGTAATAAATTATGAAATACCTGTGCAAAGGAAAGAAGAATTGGGCTTCCAGTACTGAAAATTTGTGGAAAAGTGCCTAGGAAATACATGAGGGAAACAAATGAAAGTTGTGATGGTTAGTACTGCATGTCAGCTTGATTGGAAGGAAGGATACAAAGGATTGATCCTGGGTGTGTCTGTGAGGATGTTGTCAAAGAAGATTAACATTTAAGTCAGTGGGCTGGGAAAGGTAGACTCACCCTTAATCTGGGTGGGCACCATCTAATTGTCTGTCAGCACAGCTAGAATACAAGCAGGCAAAAAAATGTGAAAAGAGAGACTGGCCTAGACTCCCAGCCTACACCTTTCTCCTGTGCTGGACGCTACCTGCCTTTGAACATCAGACTCCAAGTTCTTCAGTTTTGTAACTCAGACTGGCTCTTCTTACTCCTCAGCATGCAGATGGCCTATTGTGAGACCTTGTGAGCTAATATTTAATAAACTCCAAACATATATAGAATAAATATATTGAATATGGATATATTAAATATAAATAAATGTAATATATTAAATTTATTAAATAAATATAATACATATAAATATATGAATATAATAAATAAATATAATATATACATGCATATTTATTTAAATTTATATAAATATATAAATATATTTTATAATACATATTTTATAATATATATTTTAATATAATTATTTATTATATTCATATATTATTACATTTATTTAAATAAATGTAATAAATACAAATATATAACTATATTAAATATAAATATAAATTATTAAATATAAATATAAATCATACATATATATTTATATGTTAAATATACATATAAATAAATTAAATATTTAATAAATATATAAATATATTAAATATAAATAGATATGAATTAAATATATGGAGTATATATTTCATAAGCTCCATATATGGAACATATTAAATATTAAACTCCATATATTTAATAAATTAAAGTTTTATTAAAACTTCCATATATATGGAGTTTATTAAATATATACTCCATATATTTAATTTATATATATAATATATAAAATATACATATTATATATGGAGGTTTATTAAATATTAGCTCACAATTTTGGAGTTTATTAAATATTAGCTCACAAGGTCTCACATAACTCCATATATATGTATGGAGTCATAGCTAATAGAACATATATATTATAGATATGGAATATATGCATTATAGATATGGAATATACATGTATATTTCATTAGTTTTGTCCCTCTAGAGAACCCTGACTAAAAACCTGACTAATACAGATTTTGATACCAAGAGTGGTTCTAGAGGAAAAAAATATAAAGGCTGGAGTTCTTTCATTGGTTTTGGGGTTTCCGGAGCTGGCTGCTTAATATGATTAGACTAAAAAATGCTAAGGACTCTACTTCTAATAGTATGAAGAACACTGATAGTCCTTGGTGTGAACTGTTTAGACAGGTATGCAAAATAAATGTATTTGACACTCCTGATTCATTGCTTATGAGAGGCAAGGAGTTTAATGACTCTACATAATACCTTTGACCATATGAGGAGAACCAAGGAACATAATGAAGCTGGTTGGTTGCTTTGAAGTTCACTAGACAAAGTGATGATTAAAATGATGAACTCAGGGATTTTGTCTCCTGACTTCAGAAGCAGACACTGAGCCTCAAATCTGCTATGATTGCCCCGAGTGAGAGTCTTGTCTCCTGAAGAGAAAATTGTGGGAAACCAGGTACAAGCTCTTGTCATGTGAGTGTCTGACCTGTAACAAAAGGTGCATGCACAGCCTGGCCAGGTGTCTACTGTCAAAGTGAGGGCATTGATTGGAAAAGAATGGGACTCTGCAACTTGGAATGATGATGTAGGGGAGGATCCTGATGAAGCTGAGGACACTGAATTTGTAAACTCTGGTGAACCATTTTTGCCAAAAAAACCCCAGCTTCCTCATCTCCATTAGTGACAACATCCCCTACGGGATCAATGCTGCCATCAGACTTTCCCCCTTTGTCTGAGGAGATAAATCCTGTGCTGCCTGAGGCAATAGTGATGGCCTCCTCTGAGGCAGTTGCTAGGCAAAATAATGTTGATTCTCCTCAGGAGCCACTCCTAACACCTCTGTTTGCTTCTAAATTTGTAATGAGGCTAAAGTCTCAGTGAGTCCCTAAAGGTGAGGTTCAGAGTGTGACCGATGGGGTGGTACACTACACTCAAAAAGAATTGCTTGAGTTTTCTAATTTATTTAAACACAAATCTGGAGAATAGGCATAGAAATGGTTATTAATGGTGTGGGATAATGGTGGAAAAGAAACATAGAGTTGGATCAGTCTGAATTTATTGATTTGGGCCCACTAAGTAGGGACTCTGCCTTTAATGCTGCAGCTTGGGACATTAAAAAAGGTTCTAGCAGTATATTTGCCTGGTTAACTAAAACATGGAAAGAAGATGGCCCCCGTGAGTGATCTCCCTTGCCTGGTCTCCCTTGGTTTAATGTAGAAGAAGGGATCCAGTGGCTTAGGAAGACTGGGAGGGTGGAGTTAGTCACTTTAGGCCTACTCATCCTAGCTGGGATGGTCCAGAAGATATACCCTTGACCAATGCCTTGCAAAATAGATTTGTGAGGGCAGTACCTACATCTTTGAAGAGCCCTGTAATTGCTCTTTCCTGTATGTCAGATCTAACAGTGGGAACCACAGTCACTCAACTATGAAATTTAAATACAATGACAATAATTGGATCTTGAGGTGGCAGAGGACAACTGGTGGCATTCAAGTGTCAAAGACAAGGTGGGTGTGGCTACTGTAATGGACAGCCGAGGCAAAACTGCAATCAGAATAGACTGACTCATGTAGAGCTCTGGCATTGGGTAATAATCATGGTATTCCTAGAAGTGAAATTAATAGCAAGTTTACTGAATTCCTACTTAATTTATACAAGCAGAAAACTTCTAGGTTGGATGGATGAAAGACTAATTTGAATTATAAAAACAGAGAATCACAGCTCCTCAATCAATTTCCAAACTTGAGACAGTTTACAGACCCAGAACCCCTTGAATGAAGGAGAGTCTGGGTTCTTTTCAGGAAGGACCACACTATATTACTGACAATTTATGCAGTGAATCTTTCTCCCATCCTTCCTCAAGGAGACCTCTGGTCTTTTACCAGGGTAACTGGGCATTAGAAGAAGGAAAATGATCAGACTTTTCAGGGACTGGCTCTGAGCTGACGTTGATTCTAGGGGACCCTAAATGTCATTGTAGTCCTCCATTCAAAGGAGGGGCTTATGGAGGAAATAATTTTAATTTAATCTATTCCATTAGTCCTGTCCCTCTAGAGAACCCTAATACAAAAGTTAAGGGTAATTTTAAAGTTTGTTTATGCAGACTCATCTGTGTCAGTCGTATTTCTTCAGTGATAAAGGTCACTCTTTTCATCCCGATTCGGGGGTATTTGGGAATATATGACACTTTCATGAAGGAAAATTTATGCCCCATTTTTAGGGGAGGGCAGAGAACTTTCCCCGCTTCTGTTGATTCATAATTGCCTTCAGCTCAAAACAACCTTCATGCTAAAGTGGCATATTTTGGGGTAGAATATTCTGGACTCCTACACCCCATTTAGTGATCAGGAATAGAAAAGATTGTCTTATAGTGTACACAAAACTCTTTTTTTCTGAGAAATTCAATTCCTTTGATGGTACAATTGACCAAACCAAGACAGCATTTAGGTTTCAGCACTCCTCTAAGCATCTTGCCCCAGTCTTTTCCACTCTGCAAAAAATGTCTTCTGAACCAGCATGTTAAGAGTGTGCAGTACATCAGAAAGATCAGGGCTGATACTAGCTCAGAACATCTGGGCTAAAGAATGCCAACTCAACTGTCACCACAACTCTGCTACTCGGCACTCAGTATGGTGCATGGTCCTTTTAGAGGAATCATTGCAAATATGTTATTACAATCATCATGCTTTCTTGCAAAACTTTGGGAAAAAATTGAGCACATGGTTTTCCCACCCACAGTCCTCAGTAATCATCTTTTCTGCCTATTTTTATTCTTCAGAGACTTCTGGGAGACTTAAAAGGGTGGCTTCTTAAACTTGATATGAATAGCAACTGGAAAAAGAAATGAGTAGAGTTGTTGGTTGTGGGTATGGTAACTGGTTTGTTCTCTGCCAGATTTTATTTCTGTTGTTGTAACAGAGAAGCAAATTAGCAGCCCACTTGTTCTAGTGATTTTAGGATGTTGCATGGGAACGAAAAGCTGTGTCTTCCAAGATCTTGTTTTGATGTAAAATATTCTGTTTTATTATGAAGATCATGATTATTGATGGCAGCATCATTGTGCTATTTAATACAAAAATAAGCATCAAAAGAAAAATTTTTGTGGCTTAATAGGCTTTAACATTTTTTTCTCCTTTTTATTTTATTGCCCTTTTAACACATGCTTGAATTCTTTCCTTTTCCATGAATGTTAATGTGCCTTTTACTGCACATTGGCCCTACTTATTATTTTCTGTGTTTCCCATTTGAGTGAAATCACTGGGCCTCTGGAGTTTTTGCTTTGTTGTTTTCATTCTGTTCTTAGAAGGTAAAATCTTGCTTTTGAACTGTATAATATTTTCTACATTTTATTAAGTTTTCTTACAAGTGTCATTTCATAATTAGCCACTTTAAAGTATTGGAAGATAGATATTTCTATTTCGATGTTATAGTCCTACATTGCTTATTATTGGTAATGGAGGGATGTGTTTATGAATTTAGCCGGGATGCTCCCAGTAAGTAAAAATCATTTTTTTTTTTCAGTTGTGAGCAGCTCTCTTGCCACAAGGAGTAGAACTTTTCTAGATTAAAGCTTATCTGCCTGGCTTCTGGTAAGAGAATAAAATAGATTGGCTACAGTCTCAGGCACACATAAGAAATAAGATGAACTTCAGGTATAAAATAATCAAGGAAGGAAGGAAAGAAAGGAAGAATAGAAAGAAAAAAGAAAGAAGGAGAAAAAAAGGAAGAAAGGAAGGAAGGGAGGGAGGGGAAAGAAAGGGAAAAAGACAAAAAACAAATAAAAATAACTAAGGAAAGAAAAGGCTATTGTTCTGAGATGGAGTTTCACTCTTGTTGCCCAGTCTGGAGTGCAATGGCATGATCTTGGCTCATCACAACCTCCACCTCCTGGGTTCAAGTGATTCTCTTGCCTCAACCTCCCGAGTAGCTGGGATTACAGGCATGTGCCACCACACCTGACGAGTAGCTGAGATTACAGGCATGTGCCACCACACCTGACTAATTTTGTATTTTTAGTAGAGACAGAGTTCCTCCATGTTGGTTAGGCTGGTCTTGAACTCCTGACCCCAAGTGATCAGTCAACCTCGGCCTCCCAAAGTGCTGGGATTATAGGTGTAAGCCACCATGCTTGGCCAAGACTATCGTTCTTTTATCAAAGTTTGTTAAAGTCTATTAGGAAAAAGTTCATTCAGAAGGACATAGTTGTCTTCAAAAATTGTTTTGCAGGAAATGGAGAGAAAAGGAAATGACCCTTGACCCTTGGCTTCACTGGCTTTCTTGTATTAAGATATTACTGCTTTTTCTTTTCTTTTCTTTTTCTTTTTTTTTTTTTTAATATACTTTTAAGTTCCGGGGGACATGCATAAATCGTGCAGGTTTTTTACATAGGTATACAGGTACCATGGTAGTGGTTTGCTGCATCATTTGCCCTGTCATCTACATTAGGTATTTCTCCTAATGCGATCCCTCCCCAATCCCCCCACCCCCGATATTCCTCCCCTAGCCCCTCACACCCCAGGCCCTAGTGTGTGACGTTCCCCTCCCTGGGTCCAGGTGTTCTCATTATTCAACACTCATTTATGAGTGAGAACATTCAGTGTCTGGTTTTCTATTCTTGTGTCAGTTTGCTGGGAATGATGGTTTCCAGCTTCATCCATGTACCTGCAAAGGACAGGAACTCATCATTTTTTATGCCTGCATAGTATTCCATGGTGTATATGTGCCACAATTTCTTTATCCAGTCTATCATTGATAGACATTTGGGTTGGTTTCAAGTCTTTGCTATTGTTAATAGTGCCACAATAAACATACAAGTCCATATGTCTTTATAATAGAATGATTTATACTCCTTTGGGTATATACCCAGTAACAGGATTGCTGAATCAAATGGAATTTCTATTTCTAGGTCCTTGAAGAATCGCCTCACTGTCTTCCACAATGGTTGAACTAGTTTACACTCCCACCAACAGTGTAAAAGTGTTTCTATTTCTCCACATCCTCTCCAGCATCTGTTGTCTCCTGATTTTTTACTAATGACCATTCTAACTGGTGTTAGGTGGTATCTGAATGTGGTTTTGATTTGCATTTCTCTAATAATCAGTGACGATGAGCTTTTGTTCCTATGTTGCTGGCTGCATAAATGTCTTCTTTTAAAAAGTGTCTATTCATATCCTTTGCCCATTTTTTGATGTTTTTTTTTTTCTTGTAAATTTGTTTAAGTTATCTGTAGATTCTGAATATTAGCCCTTTGTCTGATGGGCAGATTGCAACAATTTTTTTTTCCATTCTGTTGGTTGCTGGTTAACTCTAATAATTGTTTCTTTTTCTGTGCAGAAGTTCTTAAGTTTAATTAGATCCCACTTGTCTATTTTGGCTTTCTAGGAAATATCTTCTTTTTATTTCTAGTTGATATGAAGCGTTAACTATGAAAAGAAGGCCAAAGGAAAAACTTAAGACGATTCCGTGTGGGGCTTGTTTCTGATAAGCAGTAGTTTGCAGGGAAACCATACAAGTATAATTGATGGTTTATCTTCTTGTAAAATTTCAAGGCCGCAGAACCATAAACTGTGATAGTTCCAGAAACAGAACCTGCAGTTGCAAACCAGCAAACAAACTATAATCATCCCAGGTAAAGAAAATACGCCAATTCTTAAGCTGTTCTCAGTGGCCATTGAAATGCAGATTGGATTAGATTATCATTTTTGATTCTGATGAAAATGATCAATTCAAGAGTAATAATTAGAATTAGTGATTGTCATGTTCTTTAAGAAAATCATTAATTATTAGGATTTTAAGCCAGCTGTTTCTTTGCAAGTTTTGAGCGTGTTTATGTAACTAAAAGTCTTTTCAAGAATTTTAAAAATTGTCATTATATACTGACATACCTATTTCTTAGTACACCTTTATCTACTTCCCAGTTTACAAATAAGCCATATGGAAGCATTACACAATTTGCTTTTTAATCTAGAGTCTCTGAAATAGGATTACTAGATAAAATATAGTATGTGCAGTTAAATTAGTACTTTTGATAAGCTACAAATAATTTTTTAGTATAAGTGTGTCCAAATACTGCTTGGGACATACCAAAAAATTGTCCATTGCTGCTCTGAAATTTAAGTTTGACTGGGTGCCCTGTATTTTTATTGACTAAATCTGGTAACTCTATTTTGGAAAAATTAAGTGGGATATTAGTTTTTTTGGTTCTTTGGAAAATACTTGTACTCCTTAAGTTTACTGTGGTCCCCACCTCCTCTAAGAACTCTATTGTGATTTTCTTCACTCTCTGGTGACTTATTTTTGCCTTGCCTGTATGGCACACCTGTTTACAAAATGGCTTCTTACAGTTTAGTGTGTGTGCACGTCACTCAAACATCCTGTTAAAATCTAAATTTTGATGTAGGGGTTCTGGGGTAGGACCTGAGATTCTTCATTTTAACAAATCTCAGGCAATTCTGACATCACTAATCTTTGGGTCACATTTTGAGCAAAGTGTCTAGACCCAAGTTCTCAGTCAAGCACAGTGGCTCATACCTGTATTCCCAGCACTTTGGGAGGCTGAGTTGGGCAGATCACTTGAGGTCAGGAGTTCAAGACCAGCACGGCCAACATGGCGTAACCCCATCTCTACTAACAATACAAAAATTAGCTGTGTATGGTGGTGCACCCCTGTAGTCTCAGCTACTCAGGAGGCTGAGGCAGGAGAATCACTTGAACCTGGGAGGTGGAGATTGCAGTGAGCCGAGATAGTGACACTGTGCTTCAGTCTGGATGACAGAGCAAGAGTCTGACTCAAAAATAAATAAATAAATAAATAGACCCATGTTCTCATTTCAACTAATCATAAATAAAACTGTAAAAAGATCATAAAAATATTTCTCTACACTTACTTTTTTTCCTTTTTGTGGGTTCTTTATGCTTTTTTTTTTTGTCAGAGAAAATGCTAAACGTTATGCCTTTTGTTAATGGAAGAAAACTGTATTAGGTTATGAGAAAGTTCTGGAAAAGCACATGTGATTTATTCCAGGAATTGGTTATTCGATTGTTCATTCTTTCACATTTCTGGAAGGACCCAGACGTGTCATTAGAATAATCACATGATTGTATTTTGTTAACAGGCCATCCCGGGAGCCAAGTCCTAAAATGTGTCTGTTACTAAGCGTGAACACCCTGCTCCAAGTAATTTTTTTTAAATAACACTGGCCTTGTTATGGAAGAACATGTTGAAATGATTTCAGCATCTGCCTAAAAGGGCTCAAAAAGTCTTCTTAAAATGAAAATCCCAGATTAATTTCTGAAGTTTTTTATTGCTGGGTATTTTGAGCCTTACTGTGGCAAAACCCCAGTGAGGGAGGGGTGCTGCCTGTCACTCAGGAGAGCCTTTATTCTTACCAGGGCTCCTGCCTAATTCCCGTCACCTGGCCCGCAAGCAGCGAACTTCTCTCTCTTGCACTGGATGAAAACGCCGGGGATTAAATCATCCCCGTGTGGGAAGCATCCTGTCTGCTGGTGACCCCCCGCCACTGCTGTGCTGAGAGTCAGGCAGCCAAGGATGTGTTGACAGGGTGTGTGTCTGCTTCTTCTCCCAGTGTCTGATGTGGCTTCGGTGTCAGACATGGGGCAGACGGGGAGGGGGAGGAAGCTGGCACGGAGGAACAGGGGACGGGAACAACTGCTAGACAACTCTTCTGGCAGAAGCTTAACTCTTAAAACTTTTGCTGTCAGAAGGAATTTTAAGAAATGAAGCCGGTGAAATGATGAGTTGAGAATGTGTTCCCTTTGAGAGTCGAATGCCATCTTATTGGAGACTCTTTAGATAGGGGTTTTGATGGTTTGAGGTCCACCTCTCTCCCTATTGGGAATCTCTTAAGACCTAACTAAAAATGAGGGTTGTTTTTTGTTGTTTTCAATACACAGAAACTCACGGAATAGGAGAAATTGTGCAAAGGGGGCAGTTAAAAAGTCATCTCCAATATTAGATGAGAGTATTGTATCAATGATCACTTCCCGATGCTGATAACTACACTGAGCTTATATAAGAGAATATACTTCTTAGAACATACACACTGAAGTGTTTAGTAGAGAGACATCTTGTCTGTAATTTACTTTTGAATGATTCATAAAGTAGAAAATGACAGAGAAAAAAATAAAATGTTAATAATTGAGAATTCTGGTGAAGCCATGAAGAAGCTCTTTGTGGCGTTTTGTAATTTTTGGTAAGTTTGAAATTATCTCCAAATAAAGAGATCTTTTAAAAAAAAGTCATGATCCCTGCAGAATGCTGTTTGCTGTCCAGCCCTGTTCCTCTTATCACCTCCTTTCTGGAATTCCTAGAGCATGTGCTTCTTGCTTTCACGGCCGACACTGAGCTGAAACTGCTCTGTTCATCTCTGGAGCTCGTGTCACAGCTCCTGGGCTGGTGAGTAAAACCCAGGTGGCACGGGCTAGCTCGTGGAGTCTCAGAATCTAGCACAAAGAAAGCAATCAATAAACATTTATTTATTTATTTATTTTCTGATGCTCAAGCCACCTTTCTTTTAGTCGTGATTTGCTTATGGGAAGGGGAAATCTCTAGCAACATGTGGCTAATAGGATCATCTAAATTAATACGTGTATGTATACTGGAGGAGAGTTTACACACTGTCAGCCACCCCTCAGTAGGGCTAATTCACACATCTCTTAGTGGCGCTCACTTACTCCTAGAATGTACACTATCTTCCTAGGTAGGGAATCCAGCACTGTCAAAGCAGTTTGATTCCACAAAGAAGGGCACTGAACCACAAAGAGGATAAATGACTGGTGGGTATTCAACATAAAGGAACAGAAAAGGAGTTAACACTCAAATTGTATCAATTTGATGATACCTTTAATCTCCTCCTCTTTTCATACAAGAAAATTATTGAAAATTTTTAGTTTCAGTTTATCACGATGTATTAATTTTTCCTATAAATGCTGAGAAGCTTAAAGTGTTTTAAGCCTATGAAATTAACAACTTAAGATGTTCTTTGAAGTGATTTCAATGCAGGATGAATACTCCCCATGCACATTAATTTAAACATGGTAAGCAGTCTTCTTCCTTTCTCACCAAAATCTAGGTGGTCAAAATGAATCATTTGGGGAATTTTTAACCTCAGAGATCTCTAGGAGCATGTAAACGCTCCAAGATCAGCATTTGTCTTTTCTTTGGGGTAGAAATATGTAGTTTGACTTAGAGTTAACTTTTTTAGATTTCTAGAGTGTTCAGATAATTCAGTTTCTTACTTAGAATGTACTAAGCTTTTTGAAGAATAGTGGCTTATAATTCTGCTTTAGAGCTTGTTAACTTGCTGTTACTTCTATCTGTACTAAATTGCTGGTCATTGCTTTTTAAGGTGCTCTGTTTACACCTTCTGAGCTTTCTTATCTTGAACTCTTAGTCTGTCCTGTTCCTCACTAAGAAAGAATCATTTGTTGTTCAGAGCCCCTTCTGCAGTTCCACATTCCCATGCAGGAAGTGGGAGTGCAGGGCTTCTGGGGGAGCTGATAGATGCTACAGGCTTCTCATTAGGAGACAAGACAGCATCACAAAGCAGGAGAGGAGTGGGGAGGGGCTGGAGGATCTCTGAGCATTAAATAGCTCTCTGAGTGAGAACAATTAGTGATGTAAGTGTCTTCTTGAAAATGAAGGGCTTTGGGGCGAGATTACTTACAAGTACCATCATCCCAGCTAAAATCTCCATAAAGAGTTCCGCAGTTCTGAGAAGTCATCTTTAGAGACGATACTTATTGGAATTCATAGATAGTATTTCATTTTGTACTCTCTGAAATTAGCTAATGTTCTGGTCACTCCAGAGCCTTTAAAAATGGCCTCAATCCCAAGGGCTTTCACGAAGGGAAAGTCTGGCAGTGCATGGGCTGCAAATGCGTGGCTATTTGTGATTATTTATTTTAAGTCGGCATCACCATCAGCATCTTTTTTTTCCCCTCTCAACTGGATGTAACATTTCCCTTTTCTTCATTATCAAGGAATTAGCCATGCTTTCAACATAGCAAAAGTACAATATGATTTTTTTTTACTGTTAATTTTAAAATATAAAATTTAACTTTTTTCAAAAAGTATTGTTTTATCTAATTGATTTAACTTACCAAATTTCATTTTAATAAGCACAGGAGGGTAGAGAGATAGGTGGCATTTTCTGATAACATATAGACACAGAAGCCCCGTAGCAATGCCAGTGTTATTTGTACTTGTTTACATATAGGAAATACACTGTAAAGCCTGTGGAACATCAGTTGAGATGGGATAGATTTCTGAGTTTTGAGGAAAACAATATGTCATGTTTGGCTGAAATGCTGACACAGTTTTAATATGGTTTGGACTTTTTATTTTAATTATATTTAAATACAGCATTTTATAAAATCAAATGAAGCCCAACACATTTTTCAAAGTATTTCAATGATTTGACACTTTATGTAGGAAGAGTTTCCAATGCTTTCAATATATAGAAAATGTGCATAACACTGATAATTTGATCTACTCAAAGTTTTCAGTGACCATTTGAAAGAGCTGAAACAGCCCTATGATTTATCAGGTGCTTCAGATAGTGTAAGGATCATAAACCTACAATTCATTCCATAAACTATTATATCTGTCTGGCCCAGATAATTCTTTCTAAAGCATTTCTAAAATGCTTGCTTCCAACCCTCCCAAGGCATTGATATATTTTTGAATATTATATTCATTTTATATTTAATATTATGACATTAATTTAGGCTTTACTAGTAGTTCAATACCTTATTATAAATTGATTGGCAGATGAAAACAGCACTTAAATACTTGTTAAACAACGTTGTACTTTTCAAAGGAAGTCTTGGCCCCATATGCACAAAGCTATGCCAAGTCTTGAGCCCAAGTCTGGCCTGAGGCATGGACTACTCTGAATAGCCAGGCTGCTGTCAGGGCCCATAGCAAAACAGAGATAAGTGGGATCCGTTCCAGCCGATGCGGTTGGTCTGAGGGTGGGTGAGAGTTGGTTTCCAGAGGAAAATATCTGCATTATAACAACAACAACAACAACAACAACAACAAAATGGGTGCTGAGTAGGCAAACCAATAGGTGTCCATTTGATCAGGAAAAGTTTCATCACAATTGACCTAACATATGCACGTTTTAAGCATTTTGGTGCATTTCTCATGAGTATGCTTTGGAGTATCAAGGACATTTTTCCATGTTCCAAACTAGAAACCAAAAGATGAAAAGGATTGTCTAAGCCAGACAGACTCTCCAGTCAAAACAGGGCTGGTTTTGTAAGGTTGCTTTGGGTTCTGTCTCTCCAAGGACTGCTTATTTCCTTCTTCCAGCTTTCTTAGTCTTATAAAATTCAACACCTCACCTTATTCACCCATTATTGCTTCTTGACTTAAGATCTTGCCCTGCTTAGCAAGTAAGGTCCTTCAGAGAAGAAACCATGTATTGAATTTCTTTATTCTCCATTACACATTGCTTGGCATATAGAAGACAGCAAATAAATTCTTGGTTACATAATTTTTGCAAATTGGAATACCATATTCTCTAATACATTAGTGAAAGTTACATTACAAGAGAAAAGACTGCACAACTTTCTCACATGTCAAAAATAGCGCAGACGAATGCTCTAAAGGCCAGCAAGTCCTTCTTATTAATTTATAGGCTTTCATATTTTTACTTAATACAAGGTATTTTAAGTGTCTCATTTCAAAAAATAGTACGCTGCTCTCTCAATATACATTTTACAAGTGATGTCGGTAGGTAAATGAGAACACAGAAGAACTTCCAGTGGGAGCTGCTTGTGCTCCATCCAGCTCTCACAGTGTAGATTATTGAAGAAATGGCTGATTTCCATTTTTACCGCTACTACTCCCATCATCCCTGTCATCCACATCCTCAATACCATGTTTCTTGAGTTCCTGCCATATAGTGAATAAGAATTTCTTCCTTGGTTGTGAAAACTAAGAATTTCCCCAGAGGAAAGATCTAGCTCAACAGGAAATACCCAACTCTTCAAAACTGGATTAATCACTGCTCCTAATGGAACAACTGGACCTTCTCACTCTGGTGAAAACAGAAAACTTTTATTTCTTATTTTTGGCAGTAATTAGTTGGCTGACTATCATAATCAGGTCCTGCTGATGAATTTAAGAAGCACTGATTTTTAAGGTGAGTTTCTAGCTGCAGATGTTGGCAGACCCAGGTCACATGGGCCTGTGGGTTCAAATGCAGCAATTCTTCTACCTTAGCCTCCTGAGTAGCTGGGAGTACAGGCACATGCCATCATGCCCTGCTAATTTTTGTCTTTTTTTGTAGAGACAGGATCTTGCTATGTTGCCCAGGCTGGTCTTGAACTCTTGGGCTCAAGCGGTCTGCCTACCTTGGCCTCCCAAAATGCTAGGATTACAGGAAAGAGCCACTGCATGTACCAAATTTCCTCTTTTTATAGGAACACCAGTCATTTTGGAGTAGGTCTACTCCAGTATGATTTCATCTTAACTAATTATATCTGCAATGATCTTATTTCCAAGCAAGACCACATTCTGAGGTACTAAGCTTCAACATACAAACCTTGGGAGATGGGGAACACAATTTACTCATAATAATAGGAAAATTATTTTCCACATTTTGCTGTCACCTCCCCTAGATGACACTACCTAACCTCTTCATCCTTAGTTCTCTGCTAAGTCTCCCTCACATGTTTCTGAGCAAGTATTTCCTAGTGAATGGTGGTGTCCTCAAATAAACCTATCAAACACTGTTTTCTGATACCACCAGCCTGGTTGCAGAGGACCTCTGCCCCTTCTCCTAGGTACCCTGGCTCTCCTGGGCACCAGCACTTGTGCCCTGGGCCCTTCTGCTCATGACCACTGGCACACTGGTGCTCTACAGCAGCTCTGGGTCTTGGGGTGATGAAGCTACTCTGTGTTTTCTGGAGCCCTCTCCACCCAAGGTGCCTTCTGAAGTGTGGAGAAGCTTCTCTCCTGCTTGGTCACTGTGTGCCATGAGAGAATCATCAAGGCAGGGCCTGAACACAGATGTCTCAGGAAATCTCTAGTGAAAACACACCTACCAGGTGTGGTGGCTCACGCCTGTAATCCCAGCACTTTGGGAGGCTGAAGTAGGGGAACCACAAGGTTACAAGTTTGAGACTAGCTTGGCCAATATGGTAAAACACTGTCTCTACTAAAAATACAAAAATTAGCTGGGCATGGTGGTGAGTGCTCATAAACCCAGCTACTTGGGAGGCTGATGCAGGAAAGTTGCTTGAACTTGGGAGGTGGAGGTTGCAGTGAGCCAAGATCATGCCACTGCACTCCAAGCCAGGTGACAGAGCAAGACTCTATCTCAACAACAACAACAACAACAGACCCTGCTACATTCAGAAAGTCAAGGATGCAGGCTTGTGGTCAAGTCAGCCTTGTCTGCTTACCTTTGAATTTCATCTGCAGATGCTTTTTTTCAGAATGTTCCTAGGTCCTACATGCAAATTAACTCCAGGCAGTCGCACCCCACGATTCTTCCAGACATCCTCAGACAAACCTAAATACTCCAGGAAGTGGTGGAATGCATCTGTGGGTCTTCTTTTTAGCACTCTATGTTTCTCTTAGCACCATCCCTTCTAAGATCACCCGGCACCTTCCTGCTCTTTATTCCTAAGTTTCAATCTGATAAGCTTCTTCAGAGGGACCAAATAAACTGATGACTGCTGTAATCTGACATGATGTGGAATTTGAATTTTAAAAGAAGAAAGGGTAGTGGAGAATAGGCATGAATTTCTAATGGTAGACATTGGATGCTATGGCATTTTGAGAGGGAAAAGTGTGGGTACTTGTGTGCACCTATGTGCATGTGTGTGTACCTGGAATGTTACCCTGGGGCTTTTCTTCAAATTCTTAGTCTGAGGTTGTCACTTCTGGCCCCATTGGGAGCAGAAGTTTGCTTGTGTTTATGGCCATTGAGCCCTTTCTTCAGTTGAAAACTTACACAGATGTGAGTGGAACCTCTAACATGGGCCCCCAGTCAATCCATCTAGGTTTGAATTCTGGATCCTCAATTTTTCAACTGTGTGTTCATAGTCAATACCTAAATACCCTGTGCCTCAGTTTCCTCATCTCTAAAATGGGAGAAACATTGTACTTATTTTAGTTAGGTCAGTGCACATAGAGTGTGTGAACAGTGCCTGCCACATGGAGCTTCTGGCTAGAGCATAGATGAGGGTGAGTTCCCAGAAACTCAGGCAGGTTCCTGATATGGTTTAAATGTTTGTCTTCTACAGATATCATGTTGCAATGTGATTCACAGTGTTGGAGGTGGGGTTTGGTGGGAGGCAATTGGATCATAGGGGTAGATCCCTCATGGATGGCTTGGCATCTTTCTCTTGATGATGAGTGAGATCTCACTTAGTTCACATGATAGCTGGTTGTTTCAAGGAATTTAGATCCTCCTCCTCTCTCTCATGCTTCCTCTTTGACCATGTGATACCCAGGTGTCCCTCTTTGACCTCTGCCATGAGTAAAATCTCCCTGAGATCTCCCCGGAAACCAAGCAGCTACCAGCACCATGCTTCCTGTACAGCCTGCAGAACCATGAGCCAATTAAGTATCTTTTTCTTTATAAATTGCCCATCTTGCATTTCTGTATAGAAATGCAAGAGTTGTCTAATCCGGTTCCCTCTTCCAAAAGTGTCCTGGAAAGAACATTTTAAAGGAGATCCCCCTGGGGTGACTCCTTTTGTCATTTCTGCAGAAGGATGAGGCAGGATCAGCTGGGATCTCATGAAAGAAAATTGTGCCAATGTTCCCTGAGTGACACAATGCCTTTCTTTTATGCTTCTCATTTTTAAGACATTAACTACCTTGGTGAATCATTCTATTGTCTCATGGTGGGCAGCATGCTTGCTGTGTGAATAAAGTCCCAGGGCCTGACTGCTTCAGCCACTATTCCTCTTGCTCCCATTCCCACCCACTTCATTTGGCTATGCTCATGGAAAGTGTATTGGCAAAGACTGCGATGCTTGGAAGTACCCAATGTCCAAGAGCATGTAGGGAAACCAGCTTTCTCACATACCGTTATGGAATGAAGCTTTGTGGAAGGCACTTTGACAGTACCCATTATGATTTTTTATGTGCACATACTTTCTGAGCAGCAGGTTCACTTTGAGGAATGTATGCAACAGAAATATCCATATTATCATGCTAAAATAATATAATAGTATGTTACAGTATCATGTAATATATGGATATAAAATCCAGATAATCATTTATGATATGAAATGATGTTTTTATTTGTATATAACATTATTCATGATAATGAAAAAGAAAAATACCTATCAATTAGAAGCTGGTTATATAAATTACTGCCACTAAACTGTAATGGTTACAGTTAATTTCATGATTAATGCTGTTAATTTAATGTGTTGCCTTGGGTAGGCCATGGTGCACAGTGTTTGCTCAAATACCAGTCTGGATGTTACTGTGAAGGTATTATTTTAGCTATGATTAAACTTTAAATTGCAGACTTTTAGTAAAGCAGATTACCTGCCATAACTTGGGTGGGTCTCATCCAATCAGCTGAAGGTCTTAAGAGAAGATTGAGATCCTCAGAGGAAGAAGAAAATCTATTTCCAGACTGCTTCAGACCAGAGCTACAGCATCAGCTCTTCCTTGGGACCCAGCTTGTCAATCTGCTTATAGAATCAGGACCTGCTGGACCCTACAATCCCTGAACGAATTCCTTAAAACAAATCTAATTATCTATCTATCTGTCTGTCTGTCTGTCTACCATCTATCATCTATCTACCTGTCAGTCAATCATCTATCTATCAAATCTCCATCCATTTTTATTGGTTCTGTCTCTGGAAAGTCCTGACTAATACAGATACCATGGTGTAGCCTTAAAATGAAGCACTGCCATATTTTCTGATACATTTTTCTCTCAATATATTGCTAAGTGAAAAAGCTGGTTGTAGATCTTTATACGTATGCATAGTTCTCAATGGTATCTTGGCTGTTGACTTTTATTTTTGTGTTTTCTTGCTGTTTTGCCCAGGCTGGGGTGCAATGGCATGATTATAGCTCACTGCAGCCTTGAACTCCAGGGTTCAAGCAATCCTCCTGCCTCAGCCTCTTGAGTAGCTGGGACTACAGGTGTGTGCCACCACAGTTAGCTAGTTTTAAAATTTTTATGTAGAAACAAGATCTTGCTATGTTGCCCAGGCTGGTCTTGAACTCCTATCCTCAAGTGATCCTCCTACCTTGGTCTCCCAAAGTGCTGAAATTATAGGCATGAACCATTATGCCTGGTGTGTTGCCTTTTTATGTATGTCATGCTACCTTCTGGGACTGTCCCTTCTGGTGCGGGCCCATTTTCTTTCCTGGTCTTGAGGCTAACTTATTCCTTTCAGCTTTGCCTGATTTTATGGCTCACAGGCTTTTTCTGTCTCTTGCTATTTGTGTGGACTTGACCATGACTTTTTACTTGTTTTAATACCCATCACATCATGACATTTGGCACATAGTTATATCTATCACTCCTACCTGTTTACACCATCCCACCTGTTTCTAGTCTCCGGCATCTACCTTAAATCCTGGCTCAGGTCTCCTCCACCCCCCCTAGGCTTCCAGAACATTACTTTGTCTATGCTTTGCTCAGCTGGTCCCCAATCCTCTCTGCTCCCATTATACACTGCCATCTATGACCATGCCATTGGCAAAACACTCAGGAAAAAATGAGTGTATCTGAGGCACAGCTGATACACTCCTCTTCCAAGGTTATAACTTATTGATGATAATATCGGATTATCTTTACTATCAAGGCCAGGATTAGTGTGATGCAAGAGGGTTTAGTTATATAAGTTCTGAGCTGACCTAATCTACATTTAACATTTTGATATTTTGTTCATCACATTTTTTTGCATTGGTTTTGACTTTTTAAATATTGCATCAATATTCGTCTTGATTCATGAGTTTTGTGCCTTTGAATTTTGCACCTCAGGCAAACACCGTAACTCAGCCTTGGTTACTATAAATATTTCCAGCAAAATAAAGAATACAGCAACTGTTCTCCATGATAATTTCAAAAAAAAAAAAAAACAGGAAAAATAATGGAATATTCAACTTTAATTGGATAGTTAAACACATTGTTTAGGCTTAAGAAAACCTTTAGAAAACTTACATATATTCTCTTTTCCTATTTGATTTCACTTGGTCAAAGAATTCCTGAAGCAAATAGCAGCCTTCTGATGTCCAGAACAATGACCTGGACAGTGATGTGGCTCTGGAGGAGGGCTTGTGAAAACATTGCTGGGCCCTACAATAGATTTTTTCATTCAGTAGGTCTGGGGTGGGGCCAGTCTGAGAACTTGTTTTACTTTTTTCTAACTTTTGAGTTCAGGGGCACATGTGTAGGTTTGTTACATAGGTAAATGTGTGTTATGGGGTTTATTGTATGGATTATTTTATCATCTATGTATTAAGCCTGTTATCTGTTTGTTATTTTTCCTGATCCTCTCCCTCCTCCCACCCTCTACTGTCCAATAGGCCCCAGCAATCCCATTACTGGGTATATACCCAAAGGAATATAAATCATTCTGTTTTAAAGACACAAGCACATGTATGTTCACTGCAACACTATTAATGCTAGAAAAGACATAGAAGTGACCTAAATGCCCCTCTGTGATAGGCTGGATAAAGAAAATATAGTACATACACACATGGAATACTATGCAGCAGTGAGGAATGAGATTATGTTTTTTGTAGGGACATAGATAGAACTGAAAGTCATTATCCTTAGCAAACTAATGCAGGAACAACAACAACAAAAAATACTGCATGTTTTCACTTGTAAATGGGAGCTAAATGACAGGAACATGTGGGCACATAGAAGGGAGAACTTGCTTTTCTAACAAGTTCCCAGGTGATGCTGTTTGTCCAGGGACTACACTTGGAGAACCAGTGCTATATGCAGAGCTGTCATTTTCAGAGACTTTTGTCTTTTTCAAGTTACCATGGAGCCTTGGGTAAAGGGGTGGGGAAAGGTCACTCCTGTTCACCCATGAAACACAGGCATTTTGAATTTGTATTGATTTAATAAGACGTTGGGTTTGCAGGTAAAAGGTGAACCTTTTGTTATTTTTTAAACAAGTATTGAGATAACAAGTATATGCACAAGTTATAAAATTTTCTTTAAGTTTATATTCTTGTAGCGCAGCCTGTTGATCTTTCCTTGCTTAGTTTTAGCTCAAAACTTGTTCATTACAACACAGAAAACTCAGTGCCCATGAGGTCAAGCAGCAGGCACACTGTGTGAAGCATGCTCATGTCTATAAAACAGAATGATACAGTTTGAGTTGCTGCTTCATTCATTACTTGGATGCTCCTTTATTTAATAATGAAGCTGGAATAGAGACACTGAAATAAAAATCAGATGAGCTTATGATGGAACCAGTTAGCGAGGGTGTTAAAGAAAAGGTCATCAGTTTTAGGAGAATGGCTGTGAGGGAGGAAAAACACACCAACATTATTTTGTTATTTGACATCACGGAACAACAGCTTTTATCTAAGCAGGCCCAGAAGGCAGTTGAGAGGTGAGACTGGTGAGACTGCCAGGTTGGGTGACAGGCCCTATTGTGAAACCCTCTTTATCTCATCCTCGACAGATGTTTCACTTAGATGCAATGAGATGAACAAATTGGTATGCTGAAACCGAGGTAATATCTCTCTGTAACATGTCAAGATGTTTGGATAAAAAAGAAGGAACGAACAGGAAAGGTAACCAGGCAGGCTCAGAATCACAGAGAAGTCTGGAAGTATAAGAAGCCCTTCTACCTGAGGATCACTTCTCTAATAGGCGAAGCTTGGAGGTTGTGAGGATAGCTCGAATTTGATCCCAGTGGTGATTAGGATCAGAAGGGGATTAGAACGGTGGCCTATGAAACAGTGACAATAGGAGGACTAAGTGAAGGATATAAGGGACGGGAGGTCCTGAACCCAAGTTTAACCTGGCCTCGGGGGATATGGCGACCAGGCAGCCCAGGGTGAAGTGATGGTCTGTATGAAGGAACCAAAGGAGATTAAGTATCTAGTGTAAGTGTAAAGGACTGACGCCATCGGAATGTCACTTCACAAAAGCAAAAACAGGGTGCAATTCTAAAGAACATGTTGCTAAAAAAAAATGCATGCATGGATGGATTCTCTTTCAAGTGGTTGTTTGAAAAACAGAGATTCCTAGGCCCGCCTCAGACCTTCTATATCAGGGCCCAGGTTCCTGGAATTTATATTATTTAAAAGCATCCTAGGGGATTCAGATATAGCCCATTAAAGGGCAAGGTTTGGAAATCAAAGCTCTAGTGGACAATTAAAATGTGATGTAAAACATCAGAAATGACACATTAATATATACATATTGATTAATAGGGGCCTCTCAGCCACACTTGCCGGGCTGTTTCATGACAGCCATTTATAGATGCATTCAATGTGTACAAGCATCATTTTGAACTTTTTATTTGAAAATAATTTCAAACTAAAAGGCAAGTTGCCAAAATGAAAACAATAGGAAGGGTTGACACAAATCATTCAGAGCACACATTTTTTCCATTGGCTTTGTCTTTTGTGGTTTTTTCTCTCTCCATTCACGTGTACATGTGCACACACACATGCACACACGTGTGTTCACTCACAGATATACCTGTTTTTCTGAACCATCTGAGGGTAAGTTGCATATGTCATATCCTTTTATGCCTAAATTCTTCATGGGCTATTTCCTAAGAGTAAGGATATGTTCTTACATAACCATGGTACAGTTATCGACTTAGGTATTTTAACACTGATAACATGTTTTATCTAATCCACCATTTGTGATCCAATTGTAGCAGCTGACCCAATAATGTCCTTTAGAGCGTTTTTCCTGCAGTACAGGATCTCTCTGGTATCAGGTAGTGCGTTTAATTGTCCTGTCTTTTTGTTTTCCCTGTTTAATCAGGAATGTTTCCACAGGCTTTCTTTGTGTTAGATGTTAACATTTTGAAGAATAGTCACCCATGCCCCTACTTATTTTAATAGAACATTTCTCATTGTGGGCTTCTCTGATTTTTTGTGTGTGTGTGATTACATTCAGGTCATGTGCTCCATGCTGAAATATTGCGTAGGGAATGGTGTGTCCTTCTCAGAGTATCATATTTGGGGACACTCAATGGCCATCCAGCTCTGTTTGGTGATGTTAGTATTAATCACTTGATTAAAGTGGTGTTTGGTATCTTCATTGTTTCATTACTATTTTTCTCTCCTTTGCAACTGATAAGCAGTCAGTGGGATGACATTTTAAGATCCTGAAAATGTCTTGATTCTCATAAAAAAAATTCCCTTTAGATTTAGCATGCATTGACAATTATTGCCTGATCCAAGAATTGGATGTTTTAAAATACATGTAAGTACCGTGATGGGCTAGACTTCTTTTCTCCTTTTGTGTGTATGTGCATGTACGTGCATGTAAGTGTATGAAGTTCTCTCATTATTTAAAGAGCCAACAATGAAAGTCCATTTTTTTGAACGATCATTGCATTTTTATAAACATGATTGAAGATGTTTAATTTTACGCTATTAAGATTGCTGCCTTGATTCCACAAGGATCTAGAACCAGAAATACGATTTGACCCAGCAATCCCATTACTGGGTATATACCCAAAAGAGTATATATCATTCTACTATAAAGACATATGCACATGTATGTTTATTGCAGCACTGTTCACAATAGCAAAGACTTGGAACCAACCCAAATGTTCATCAATGATAGACTGGATAAAGAAAATGTGGCACATATACACATGGAATACTATGCAGTCATAAAAAAGGATGAGTTCATGTCCTTTGCCGAGACATGGATGAAGCTGGAAACCATCATTCTCAGCAAACTAACACAGGAACAGAAAACCAAACTCCGCATGTTCTCACTCCCAAGTGGGATTAACAATGAGAACACATGGACACAGAGAGGGGATCATCACACACTGGGGCCTGTCGGTGGTGTGGGAGGCTAGGGAAGGGATAGCATTAGGAGAAATACCTAATGTAGATGATGGGTTGATGCGTGCAGCAAACCACCAGGACACGTGTATGCCTATGTAACAAACCTGCATATCTGCACATGTATCCCAGGACTTCAAGTATTAAAAAAAAAAAAAAAATTACTGCCTTGAATGTACATTTTTAAAAAAGACATGAATTCCAAAACTCTATTTTAAAAAGATTTCTTAATTTCAGCATTTAGATAGAAAACATTGATGTTTATCTAGAGAAGTGGAAGAGTCTAGAAGTCAAAAGAAGAAGAGGAAAAAGTGGAAGAGGAAGAGAAGTAGGAAGACGAGAAACAAAAAGAGGGAAAAACGAAGGAAGGGTGTGAGGGAAGAAATGAGGACATAAATGAATCAATGAGTTAAAGAGCCATTCTCTAGTCAGTTTCTTCTGTCTGTAGTTGGAAAGCATGCTTTACACCTGCATCATCGGTTGTTAGTGAGAGACCTGACTCCTCCTTGGCTGCATCCACAGCTCCTAGCACGAACTCCTTAGGAGACAAGTCATCAAGGATGGGTGGAGAATGATACACAGAAAAGCTGGCCAGAGGGTTAAATAACCCCAGACAATTCCCTCAGAGAGACATGGATCACGAGTGCTTTTTGTTTTTATTTTTATTTTTGTTTTCGTTCTTTGTTGCAACTGTTTTTAATAATCCACTTAAGTTACTTGATTTGAGATCACTTTAGATCAGCTTTTTTTTTCCTTCTTCTTCTCTGTTTGGCTTCTGAGCTTATCCAGGTAGTATTGTTTTAATGAATAGAACCTTCTCAAATAATAATAATAATAATAATAATAATAATAATAAACCTGAACTGTGTAGTTTTGTAGGAAAGCATCCGATCTGTGTATGTATTTATATATGGCATCTTTACTCCAGAATTTCTCAACAGGAGCAATGATTTTTGGGAGCGCTTCTCTGTACTACTGGTATCTAGTGGGTGGAGGCTGGGGAGGCTGCCACATATCTTGCCATGCACAGAACAGCCTCGCATCGAAGAATGATCTGGCCCCAAATGTCAGTAGTAGTGCCAGTGCTGAGAATCATAACATTTTACTGATTGCTTGCTATCACTTAATGAGAAAAGACGTTCATCAAATAGAAGTGAATTTTAGACGTAAACTCATTCATAGCACAGGTGACTGTTATGTCCTAAGCCCTGATCCGACCATGGCCATTATAGATACAAAAAAGGAAAAGATCCAGCCTGCAAGTACTTGTCAACTGGTAACAAGTCATTGAATTCAGGTTTTATCGGTGCAAAAGATAGTTGAGGAACAGGGGAAGAATGGCAAAGGCATCTTTATTTTATTTCAGAAAAAAAAAAAAAAGCATGTAAATTAGGAAACCAGTCTGGACGATATACATTGATCTGTACCGATTTACCCTCCCTAATACTTCTAGTTTAATTAAGAGGTGAATGCATTTCTTCATGAATACTTGCTGTGACGGGAGAATAAGTGTTTTTGTTTTCATCTGTACCAGCTTTGTAACATGCTGGTGTGAAACCTATCTGTGTCTTACCAGCACACTGCTTGAAGCAGAAGTTGATGAGATGCCTCTGTCTTCTTGACAGTCTGAGTGTTGCTACAGTTGCTTGTAGCAATTAGAACTTGTCTAGAAAGACTAGAGTGTTGACTGAGCCAATTAAAAGATCAATTAGCGCAGTGCAAGTGCTTAGAGAAGTAGTTCTTGACACCATGGAAGAGGCTTTCCATCAGTATTTAGAGCTACAAGTGAAACCAGCATCAAGGAGTATGTATTATTTGTTCTTAACTCTTTCTTGTTTAAAATGTTGTGTACATTGTTAAACATTCAGAGGAACCTATTAATCAATGAGCTCCTATGACAAAAATGGCTTTTTTTTTTGCAGCGACTCCCATTTATCATAATTAATTATAATTCAGTAAATATAATCACACTGAATTTTACCTTTGGTTGTGATATAATTTGTTAAAAATATTTTTTCCCCATAAGTTATTTAGATATGGTTTAGACTTCTTCTTGTTGTTTTTATTACTTAAAAAAACACCCCAGTTTGTTTTGAGTTTCTCTCCTATGTTGGGATCTCTGCATGTGTGTATTACATTGAATTTCCTGATTTCTAAAGTCATAAGTCTGGAAGAGGTCTTCTCATCAAGTAAGAAATAGAAATGGACTCCATGGGAATTTTTCAAGGTGTAAAGTGTTAAATTCATTTGTTCAGCAAGTATTTATACAATTATGAGATAGCAGACAGAGAGACGACTGAAGCCCAGAGCCTGTTTCCTGTTCTTTTGTGGTTTACACTGGAATTGTAAGCAAGGGCTAGTTATGTTAGTTGCGACTATGTGTGGCCAGAAACGGATCAAATCCTTGACTCCCTGCTCTGCTTCCTGCAACTCTTCCAGGAAGACAGAGAGAGAGAGAGAGAGAGAGAGAGAGAGAGAGAGACTCACTGAACTGAGAACAGGAGCAGGCAAATCCCTAGGAGTTTTATGCTCAGGGCTTTGGTGTTAAACCCCTCTGAGGAAGCTCAATCCTTGGTGAACTAAATTGGACTGGAGAACTTTTTTAGCACAGGCGACTGCCACATCCTAAGAAGCCCTGAGCCAGTCACAGGCATCACAGACACAACAAAGGAAAGGACCCAGCCTGCAAGTACTTGTCACCTGGTAACAAGTCAATGGATTCAAGTTTTACGAGTGCAAAAGACAGCTGAGGAAAAAGGGGAGAAGGAAAGGAATTTTTATTTTATTTCACAAACACACACATGTAAATTAAGAAACCAGTCTGGACAATATACACTGAGCTGTACGATTTTCCCTTCCCCCAGTGCCTCTACTTTGATTAAAAGAGGTGAATGCGTTTCTATATGAATGCTTGCTGTGATGGGAGAATAAAGTGTTTGGTTTCCATCTGTGCCAGCTTTTTAATATGCTGGTGTAAAATCTGTGTCTTGCCAGCACACGGCTTGATGCCAGAGGCAGGCTACCTGGCTTACCTTAAGTAGCCTTTCATCTGAGTTCTGCCCCGTTTCTTACTTGACTCTTCATTTAGCCTGGAGAACCCTTCCAAGTGGAAGGCACCTCCTACCCAGACACATGGATTGCCAAGGGAGGCAAGTCAGAAAGGAATCCAAGAGAGAAACTGAAAACCAGATTCCCAGGCCAGCGGGTGGGTGCTCCAGGTTCATGTCCTAGTGTTTACTCTTCCTTCTTCCCCTCCATAGTCTCTGCTCAGCCACGGTGGCCCAATAGCATCCTTGGCACAGGATGATCGCAGTGTTTCTTCTTGTGGACCTGAAGGCAGGAGCTACATCCACCCGCTGGGGGCTGGAGTATCTTACCAATCAGAGATTTAAATGAAAAAGTATAATGTAAGGTGGTATTTGATGGAGTACCAAAATTAGCAGGAGCATTCATTATACCGCATGCCTCTGAGTTCCCAATTCTGGATAACAGAATTCAGTCTAGCTAATTGAAGCTCTGTAAGCTATATGGGAACAGGTGGTGTGTGGAAATACAAAGAGGTTCAGAAAGTTCTGTTTGTGCGTAACACAGCAGGAGGAACACCAACCCACAGCATGGAATTGTTACAGGAGAAGCCTCATGCCCGTCACGGTTGTGTGTGTGCCTGGGGTGCTCCTAGGGAGCTCCTTCAAATCTCCCCTGGGTGACCTGCCTGGCAGAACATAGCTACTGACCAGAGAACCTGAGCTGCTAACAAGAATAGAAAACATAGTTTTCACCGAATTTGCAGATAAAGGCGCACTAGAAGGGATGATAATGGATAAGGGGTGAGCCTCTTTGTATCTGCAAACCGGCCGCAGACTTGGTTGAAGGTGGAAATAAATGGGGACTGGAGTGGTTGAGGGAGATCTTAAGTGGGTCAGTACATGAGTTGGAATAAAGGTCGTGGACTGTTCAGAGAAGGGACATGGACTGTCCCAGCAAAAGGAGAGCAAAGACGTGCGGCTGAGGATGCGTGCCGCTCCTGGGGACTGCAGTGGCGGGACGGATTGGAAGTCCGTATTTGAGGGTGGGGGTGGGTAAAGCCAAACAGAAGTGGGGCAAGCGTTCGAGAGCATCTGGCTGCAAGAAAGGGATTTAAGACTTCGTCCTGGGTAAGGTGACGAGTGACTGAGGTTTATAACAGAAAGGGGATATGATGAGATTCACGTTTTGTGCTTCTAGTATACAGGATTTCTGGAGCGAAGATAGTCTTGAGCCAGGAAATTCAATGAGGGCCAAATGATGTGGGTGGCGGGTGGTGACAGCTTCATCTAGGGTTTGAGCAGTGAGAACACACACACACACACACACACACACACACACACACAAACACGCACACCCCATCAGAGTCTTTTAAAAAGAAGAAACAGCGTAGGGAAGGGGACCCAAGTTGAAGATCTAATAATGAATGTTTACAAGAGCACTTTGTAAACCCCGGAAGCATCACATACACTAAGTTATTGTTACTAAGAGAGGAAGAATCAGCATCGTTTGCTGACTGAGAAGGAGATTAAAAGGAAACTGCCTTTTACTGGGAGCAGGAGGAAAATGGGTGAGTCCCAGGTGGAAACAAAGGGAGCTCAGGAGGCTTGGGGTTGTTGAAACAGCCCGGGATTGAGCAGGGCCACCGCGAAGACGTGCGGAAGAGGGCTGCAGAATCAGGACTGGAGCTCCAGCAAGGCCCAGGTAGGAGGAAACGACCTGCTAGGAGTGTTACTGATGCCCTCTATTATTCCAGAAAAATTATGAGGAAGGACTAACTAGTTAATTTTCTGTGCAGCTCACTTTTTGTTTGTTTTAGGGATAGCATCTGTTCAAATTCTGCTTGGCTATAAGCCAAGAATTTTGGGGCTCTTTGTTGATTAAAATATGAAAAAGTAAATTAACAGTAGGGGGACTGTCCACGTGTGCCTGGCTAAGAAGTTCTCAGAATGTGGAGGCCAGTGCTGGAAAGGGAAAGTCCAGGGCAGATCAGGACGCCCCAAAAGGCTGAGACGCAGCAGGAGGAGGTGAGCTACTGATCCTTGATAATCGCATAGTTGCTAAAAGGAACTCAAGTGGCTATTGGTGGAGCAGCAGGTGCAGCTGACACATGTCCTAGTTTAGTAAGAGACACTCCGTAGAGGTACAGGGTCTTCTTGTTGCATTTAGGGAAGAGCCAGAAATGTCTCTCCAGGGAAGAAAGGACACTGGCATGCTCAGAACTTCAAGACGTTGTGATTTATACTATCGAGTTGGGAGGATATCTGAAAAACTAATGTGGAGATGATCAAAGTTATGCCAGTTAATAAGGGCATGTTAGGAATTACACATTTTGTAACATTACTCTTCAAAATATTTTTCTCTGTATATTTGATGGAAGTGTATATTCACCTGGTTCAAGATAGAAGCATCTTTTTGAGTTTGAACAAAGACCTGCATGCCAAGAGGCCAGCACTGATATGAGGCGGGGCTGGTGCAGGATGCTCCCAGC
Organism: Saimiri boliviensis; assembly: GCF_048565385.1. Lineage (NCBI taxonomy): Eukaryota > Metazoa > Chordata > Mammalia > Primates > Cebidae > Saimiri > Saimiri boliviensis. Next base: position 10,259,587 of record NC_133466.1, read on the forward strand.
TGCTCCGCAGGAGGAAAGTGCTGGCCGACTTCACCAGGGGATGATGGTGGCCCCAGCACGAGAGCCAACGCTGCTGAAGGAGCCGGCCCAGGAAGCACCAGGCTCCGGTGTCCTGAACTGTCCAGACAAAGTGGCCCTGTGAGATTAGACTCCTATGGCTGCAGGCTCCCTTGCCTGGCCCCAACTTATAGGATGACGTCAGACTAAATGGGCCTTTAAGAACTGAAGGAGACAAGAGTCACAATCATTAGCTGCAGTCGATTATTCTTGATTTTGAAAAATTAGGCATGCTCTTAAACATGGTTACCTGAGTGTTATGGATTCAGTTATGTCTCCCCACATTCACAGGCTGAAGTCCTAACCCCCAGTGCCTCTGAATGGGACTTTGTTTGAAAACAGGGCGGTTACAAGAGTAATTTGTGAAGATGAGGTCATTATGGTGGGCCCTAATCTGGTGTCTTTATAAAAAGGAGAAAGTTTCTCTCTGTCTCTGTCTCTCTCTCTCTCTCTCTCTCTCTCTCTCTCCCTCTCTCTCTCTCTCTCTCTCTCACACACACACACACACACACACACACACACACTTGGAGTGCCATGAGAAGACAAAGCTGGAGAAGATGGAGTGATGCCAAGGAGCCCCAAGGATCACCAGCATCCTCAGAAGCCAGGGAGAGCCTGAAACTGATTCTCCCTCGCAGTCTCAGAGGGAAGCAACCCTGATGACACATTGATCGTGGACTTGGAGCTTCCAGAACTCGGAGACAATGAATGTCTGTTGTTTAAGCCACCCTGTTTGTGGAACTTCGTTATAGCAGCCCCAGGAGTTTAATAGGCTGACAGAGTTTCATTTGTACATTTCTCCCATCTGAAAAATAGCATGCCGCTTTACCACAGTTTATTTACCTTTGGGTAGATAAGAAACAAGCAATGGTTTGAGAGATTACCTGTGAACAAACTAGAAACCATCATACTAGCAAGGAGACCTGTAAACAAACTGAGAGCCATCACACTAACAAGGAGAAATCAGAAATATTTATATTTATTTGAGTTAAATAATATTTTTCAAAAATTATGATTGATAACCACTTATTAGTTTACAAGTGGGATTTTTTTCCCCACCCATTAACACCCATCATTTATGAAACTAAATATTAAAGGCCTCTGAAATTTCCAGTAAAACTGCTAGAAAGATTCTTTTGATCTCTAGGCAGCTCTGAGGACAGATACAACTTCATTCCTTCTGGAAAATGCTTTGTTCTTTGGCTCCACTTAAGGAGGCAATGGAAAAGCATGTAATACATCAGGCTTTCTTTCTTTGCAGAACAAAGTTAATCCAGGTCCTTATCGTAGGAAACTGTACAGGGATATAATCTTTTAGAAGACATAAATAATTCTCCATAATGCTTTTGAAAATACTTTGATCTTTCTGTATACTTCTGCATTGCAAAAGAGTATTGCAAACCTTATTTTCCTTGTTTAGAGATTTGTTAAATGAAGTTATAGTAGTAATATTCGATCTTTGAAATTGTGTTTTAAATAGAAGCTTCCAAAAGGACGAAGATAATTTTACTATGTCCTGAAAAATTCTGAATGACATGCCAGGCTGCTGCCTCCTATTCTAACGGCAGCACCATGGACCCACTTTGCATGTACCCACTGTTTTCCTGTTTTCTTACCATTGCGAATGGACTCTAAAAGATTCTTTAACACGTCGTTGTCCCTTAACATTTTACTATTTAAGTGAAAGATGCTTTCTTTTAGCATTCCTGCTTAGAAGGTCACATATTCCGTGATAAAGATCTGAGGTTCCTTTGATGGGGGACGAGGAGCTGCTGAAGAATTTCAAACAAGGGAATGATGTCATCAGATTTACATCTTGGAAAACCACTCTGGAAGCAGGTTAGAGAAGGAGTCAGTGATCTTGGGGTGGGGGAATGAGACTGGAACCAGAGAGGCTCAAGGGAGGAGCTATTGAAGCCATAAAATATGGTGGCATTGTGGATGGGGGGCCCTAGCCGGGAGGTAGATAGATCCAAGAAGACTGTGTCAACTGCCTAGAGCTGCATGTTAGACATACATTTCCCTGCTAACAACACAAATATTATTGATTACTGGACCCAATCTGTTAAAGTTTAGTGGTTGGTACTATTTAATAAGCAAGAAAAGAAAATCAAGAGTTATCATTGGCCGTGCACAGTGGCTCATGCCTGTAATCCCAGCATTTTGGGAGGCCAAGGTGAGAGGATCACTTGAGGCCAGTAGTTTGAGGCTGCAGTGAGCCGTGATTGTACCGCTATACTCCAGAGTGTGTGACAGTGAGACCCTGTCTCATAAAAAGAAAATAAAGTAGAGCCATCATTTCGTCCCGGATGTTTCCCTCCCAGTCAGGTTCTTCTCATTCCAGTTATTTCAAGAAATTCCAGGTCAAGATGCCTGGTCAAGGTAAACTCATGCACATTCACAGAATTCCATGGGTGGGACCCAGTGATGAGCTAAATTACTATATTTCTTTGCCGTTCTGGTCCTCCAAACACGTGGGGGGAGGGCATCCTTTTCTGGTGTGCTCTGGGCATGCACACAGAGAGATTATTTCAGCCCAAATTCCTGGCTGAATCCAGGTGGGGCCAGCAAGCATTTGTTTGGCAGCCTCTGGCCCCCTGTGCTGTGAATACGTGCCCTTCTTAAGTGCAGTTGAGGGGATTAATCTGCTGCCTCTCAGAGCGGGTCTACAGAGGTGACAGTGGGAGTCCTGCTGTTTTCCATGGTGGACACAGTCTTGATCAAAAGCCTGGGAGAGGACCAGACGGAGTTGCATGCAGTTTGCTAAGGTGAGGCTTTCTCCAAGTCCAGGGCCAGGTAAATCCTTGCTACCAGGTAAGGTTAAATCTGTTTCACAAGGAAGGCCAATAGGTGGCAGAGCACTCTTTCCTATGCTGCAAAGTGAGACCATATAGAGAAATCTTCCGCGGAGCTCCTAGCTATGCTTCCATTAGACATACTTTAACACTTTAGCAACTAGGCAATTTTAGAAGTTTTGCACATTTTATATGTTTATATATATTAATGCTGAGTGTTGTGTAAAATACTTCTAATCAATTAAGACTTCACGTCCTAGAACAATCAGCCAGAATATTTATAGGTAGAATTTATTTACTTGAATTTTGTCTTCTTCCCGTGGCTAGAAAATTTGTTTTTATTTTAAAGGACATTTCCACATTTTCGGCACATGGAAGCAAAAGTAAAGACAATGCTAGTTTTATGCTGTTTTAAAATAATCCTTCTTCATTGATTTAAAAGCAGAATATATAGTGAAGCTTAGTCTCTGTGCATTTAGAAAGCTGAGTAACAATGAGTTCATGCCGTGCTAGAATCTAGGAATCTCAGAGATTGAAAAGGTCTGTTTGAAAACTTAAAATATTGCTCTTGAAATGGAAGTGAAGGTATTAACTTAGAAATGCTTCTCAATATTATTTTAACTATATGCCTTTTGTCAATATTTTCTTGTTTTTCTTTCCTGAATTAAAAAGTAAGTATTCAGAGCTAATTTCAGAATACTCAAGTGGGAAGACTTTAGAAATAATCACAGGTGTCTTGGTGGCTTTTACAGATGGCCAATTACCATCTCTCTGGCATTCTGCCTGCCTTGAGCTGTTATCTGTGGGGTTTTCTCTAAATCTCTTTAGCGTGAGGTCAGTGAGGTGTTCACCTCAGGCATATTATTTAAGGGGACATTAAAAAAAAACCCTTGTAATCAGAATAAATAATATTTTAATGCTATATATTTTTAAAATCAAAATGAATGCAGAAAAATCTATGAGGAACAAACTATCAAAGTCTAACTAATGACAGGATCTGTAGCAGTACTGAGCTGAGCCTGTTCATGCCTAAGGTTTAGGGACGCTGATTCCATCTTCATTTAAAATTTTGATATTTTATTTATCATGACTTTTAGCATTGATTTTGGATCTTAAAAAAATGTTGCATTAAGACATGATTGATTTTGATTCCTGCATTGTTTTGTTGCCTCTTTAAATTTTGTGTCCAAGGAGAGTGCCTGGCTCTCTTCACCTTAATTCTGGAGGTGGTTGTGATCTACACACACCTGCAGTTTTATCTCCCTGCTTTCTGAACATGCTGTTCTTCAAAGTCTAGAGACCATTCACACAAAAATGACCATAGTCCCAATAATGCCTGCCTATAATCCGAAAGTAAAACATAGTGACCTGCAAAGTGAGTGTAAGGATGTCCGGCAAATTGCTGCTGTTTTCCATGCCAACTATAATTTTTAAAAAGTATGTATTATATTCTTAAACAGTTCCTTCTGTTCCTGCTCTTTTTCTTTCTGATTGGCTTGTGACTCATATTTACACTTAGTCTGTGTGTTGGGGAGCCTAGCTCCATTGCTGTTAAAAGCTCATGTTATTTCTGACAGCATTACCCATTCCAGAGGTCTTCACAGCCTTTGCCGACTCTATCATTGCCTTTTAATCAGATCTCAAATGGAAAATATTGCTAAGGATGGAGACTTTTTCATTTTAGCCAATTGAGTATCCGCACAATAGTCAAAATGAACTCAAGCCTTCATAGGGTTTGCATGGAATCACTGCCTAATGTTGTAGGGGACAATCTGGTTTCTTTCCCACCTTTGGCTACAGGGAACAGCCTTTCTTCTTGGACTTTCATTCTCCCTCCCTATTTTCTACTCCCGATCTCTGTAGAAAGTCGTTCCATTCCACAAAAAGTCAACTAATTGGGTGCCACTTGTGTCTACAGCACCTTTCCACACAGCTATGAAGTTCACTCTACCGGGACGATGTACCATCTTACCACTTTTTGATGGAATTTGCTTGAAACTGCTTGTAACAGGCAACATTTTTCTACCCATTTCTCCCCCATTCATTTTTGTGTGAATGGCCTCTAGACATTTGAAGAACAGCATATACAGAATGGAGACAAGCCCCTTTTAAAGAGCAGAGTGAAAATGTTCATTCTGCCCTATTCCTTCTTCCTTTCTATCCAGCTACCAGATGTATGGCAGTCTCAACCCAAGAGCAGCTGAGACTTTGGAGGTGGGACCAACCTAAGTGAAAACTCTAGCATTCTTGAAACACACACACACACACACACACACACACACACACACACACACACACACACACTGTAGAAGGGCAAAGCCACCTCTTAAGCCTGAACTCCTGCTTAGGTAAGGAAATGTTTACTCCACGGTCTTGCTTCTGATGATAAACAGAGAACACAAAGGAAAAGTTAAGTATGAAAACAAATTGGACCAGTACAAGTTTGAGGCCTTTGGTCTTTAGGGGACATTCTGTGAATGGGTAATGTAAGGCCTACTTGGGTCAATAGCATCAGATTTATTTGTTCATTGGACCTCAAAACAATAGTTGATAGATACGGCATACTTTTTTTAAAGGCAGATTTTAGAAACATTTAAGTTAAAATACTTCAAAGCAAAAGAGATTTTTCTGCTAAGAATCAGGCTTTCATTATTCAAACATTATCTAATCTATAGTCACTTTTTCTCCAAAAATTCCAGACATAGAAAGTGTCATTCTTAATATGTCAATTCCCAATTAGATTTATTATTTTTGAAATAAATAACACAGTATTTTTACTTTTATGATTGTTCAGTAATTTAAATTTTGGGGGTTGCCTATCTTCCCTATCTTTTCATAATTCTGGAGCAATCAAAGCAAAATAAAATGGCATACTTAATAAGTTAGTTATTTTTCTTCTTCCAAACATGTTTAAACTCATGTTGGAAAGAAAGTTGGATTACTTACTTCTGAAGGATATAAATGTATATCCTGTCTTTTCCTGAATACACAAGAAAACTAGGTTAAGCCATTTTTTTTTCCTTTAAAATTATTCTTGGCCAGTCTTTGGGAAAATCTGTTAGCTTGTCAAGATAAATTTTACAAGCAGTATCCCAGGTTATGGAAACCATTGCAAAATATCTGAGAGATAAAGGACCTTTGCAGAACTAAGGTTACAAATCTGTTTATATATTTGATATATATATTTTGGTACTGTGAGTACTCAAAATATTTGGAGTGTTGTGTAAGTGAGAGACAGCTTTCATTATTTTATTTTATTTTTTAAGTAAGAGATACCACAGGGAAAGAAGATTTAAAATGTTAAGGGAGCACCTGGCGAAAATGCATACTCTCAAATGTTTTGAGAAGCAACGCCGTGTTCTGCCCAGAATATTTTCTGTGCACGACTGTGTGTAGTGTGTTAGTTTTGCTTCTTAATCTTTAGTGAGGGTTATAAATGATGCTCACTAAATAAGACCTCACACCAAACAAATCAGTTTCATTCTATTATTTTGAAGTTTTCTATTCTGTTTGCCATAAGGCCTTTCATCTTTGCTTTATTAGAATATACACTTGAGTGTTATGCTTTTTCTTAGATTTCTGTAGGTCATCAAGTGTCTGCCCCCAGTATCTCCTTTTGACAGACAGATGCCTGCTTTCTTTCTACCTCTGGCATAGAGTGCCACTTCCAGACTATCAGAAAGAAAGACCGTGTAAAGAAGCTGTGGCCCATCTCTATGAAGTTCCTTCTCATAGGATCATAATCAACGGAGAGTTGGGTCATCCTAAATTGCAAACACAAAAGTCCTGGAGTCAGATGAGCCTAGGTTACAACTCATAACCAGCTCACTGGCTGTGTGACAAGGGACAGGTTATTACCCTCTCTGAGCTGAACTCTTTCCTCCCCCATCTCCTGACGCTACTGTGAGAACTGGAGGAGACAAGGTCTCTTGAGTGCTTAGCATGGCTGCAGTGTACTGTGGATGGCCAATAGGCAATGTTGGTTTTATGTTGTTGCCATTTTTGTTGTTATCATTATTAATAAATTACGGGATCCTCCATAGAAGTAGGGTGATGTACAGGGTGCAAGAAGAAAACAAAAGGCAGAATGGTTTGTGGGACAGAGGGTCATTTATGGGTATCGTGTGGATAGGAGATCAGGAAACTAAACAAGAAGCTCCAGCTGGAATTGTTGAGAACGCGTTGACGAGACCACACTCCACAGCCATGAAGTCTACCTTCTGGGAGAGCTCAGTTCTCATTTTAATTAGGCCATAGGCCTGTGATGAGATGGTCATATTTCTCCATGCCCAGCAATCAATGCCTAGGGAACCCAATTCTAAAGTCAAACTCTTAAAACTCCTCCTTCTCTAAAAAGATGCCATTGAGAAGGTCCTTATGCCTCAGTCCCAAGCGTCCCAGTTCCCCGTGGCAACATGTTATCACCATTCCCAGGGCCTTCCTCCCTGACAGGTCAACTGACCGTCACTGCTGGGTAGGGTCCCAGGTTCATGGCCCCAGACAAAAAGCTTCCTGGTCATTGCTGGGCTCTCCCCTCTCCTCTCCCACAGTTTGGCCGGTGTTCTCTCCCTCCTGTCTGGGTCCTGCCCTCCGCCTGCCTTGGTGGGCGCTTTGTCCTGCTTAGGTCTGCCCTGAGCAGTCACAGGGCTTGGGTAAAATGCCGAAGGTTTTCCGTCTTGCCTTATGAGGGCTGCTCTTCTGACCCGACCCGTTCTCATCTTTCCAGGGCATGTAACTTTCTTTTCCCTTCCTGTCTGTCAAAGCTCAAGATGATTCATAAGATTCAACCTATTTTTCTCTCTTACCAATTTATATTGATTTTTCTAATGCCCCTACTATATGAGTCAACAAGACTCAACATTTATTTGATAGATAACTTATTTTTAATATTTTTAAAATAAAATTTATTTTTCAGTTGAAGGATATTTTGAGTCAATTAGAATTAATTTTGAATAGGACTGAGTTTAGGGATCTGAGAAGAATATCCTTGGCCGTAATCAAAGGAAAAGAGTGATCTAATATTCTTTTTATTTTACTCATTCATCTTTCCCCCTTTAAAAAAGTGATAATACATACATAGCATACTATTTATCATTTTAACTATTCGTAAGTTTACAACCCAGTGTCATTAAAGTATATTGAGTGTGCTGTGTACCCATCATCACTATCTATACCCAAAACTTTTTCATTGATGCCAATAGAAACTCTGTATCCATTAAACAGAAGTTCCTCTTACCCCTAACAGCCCTTGGCAACCTTTATCTGTTCATCTTTTTAATCATTAAGAAGCGAACTCAGCTAGCTCACTATATGTATTGATTTTCTATTGGCTCATAACAAACTACCTAAACTTAGTGGCTGCAAACAACCCGTATTATGAGCTCACAGTTGCTGTAGGTACGAAGTCCAGGCTAGGTGTGGCAGGGCTTTCTGCTCTTGGTTTCACAGACCACAGTTAAGATGTTGAACACATTACTGTACAGTTCTCATCTGAAGGAAGGTGCTACGGTTCTCATCCCAGGTGCAGGATCCTTTTCCAAGTTCACTGTTTGTTGGCGGACTTCATTTCTTTGTGTTTGTATGACAGAGAATGTAAGTTCCCACCTCTAATTCACATGAACCTGATTAACTCCTTTCACTTTCTCAATCATTTAATTCATGTCTGTACATATGGAACGCTCAGTGAAGACTGTAAATCTGTGTGGTGTTATAGGCAATCATGTATGCACTCAGCAAACACTCACTGAGCATTTACCACATGCCAAGTCCTAGGCTGGGTGCCATGGGGCTGTGACTTCTTTCAGTGGCAGATGTCTGTTTAAGGGATCCTCTTAGTCCTTATCTTAGTCCATCTTCTGTTGCTTATAACAGAATACCTGAAACTGGTTTATAAAGAAAAGGAATGTATTTTTTGCAGTTATAGAGGTTGAGGAGTCCAAGGTCAAGCGGCCACCTCTGGTAAGGGCTTTCTTGCTGAGAGGAACCCTATAACAGAATCCTGAGGTGGCGCAGAGTATCACATGGCCACGGAGCTGAGGGTGCTCACCTACTTGCTCTGGTCCCTCTTCCCCTTCATAGAAAGCTACCAGTTGCACTCCCACAATAAGCCCTTAATCCATTAACCCATCAATCTATTAATCCATGGATGGACTAATGCACTTATGAGTGCAGAGCCTTCATGACCCAATCACCTCTTAAAGGCCCCACTTCTCAATACCACCATGCTGGGAATTAAGTTCCAACAGAAGTTTTGGAGGGCATATTCAAATCATAGCAGTCATTTCTTACTGAGGATACATCAGTGATCAAAGCAGCTAAAAAGTCCCGCCTTCCTGGAGCTGACATTATCAGCAAGGGAGACAGAAAGTGAATATCACACATGATGCAGTATCTAGTGGGCCAGAGGGTGATAATGTCCTGGGGAAGTAGTTACCCTTTTATGTACTACTTTAGGAAACTGTAGTTCCAAGAAGTGGTGACTTCCTAAGGTCATTCAGAGAGTGACAAAGCTGGAACAAAGCTCGGCCCTCTTTACTCTTTATCTTCCTTCTTCCCCCATACCTTCCAGGAATGGCCCTCAGGGTAACCCCTCTCCAACTCCTGCACACTCATACCACATGGTGGAGTTACCTCCCTGCTCTCCTCCAGCTCTGATCAAAGTTCCTCTGCCTCTCTCCATGCTGTAAGTATCTGAGAGTGTTGGGTGGTGGGCTAGAAAAAGAGTTGTAATTTTCAAGGGTGGTCTTGAGCAATACCAGTCTTAGAAATACCAACCAGGTGATATTCCGAAACCGTTTTTGAAAATAATCAACAGAGAGGCCTTTACAAGACATTTAGCTCCGTGGAGTGCTGTTCTGCATGCTGTTTAAAGAGAATTTTACATCCATAGACCCAACCTCATGAAGTGAGCAATTTCAGTCACATGCAGAGCCAGAGACAACAAAACAGATAAATAAAATGAAGCCAATGAACAGTGAAATGTTCATACCCCAAATATGCTGAGAGCTGGCCCTCGGTGACTTTTCAAAAGGCTTCAGAAATTATTTTGGAAACGTGCCTTCCATTTGAACCTCCTCAGCTTAAGCAATGTTCCTGGGGCAGACACAGAGCCAAGCAAATAGTAGAGCTGGAGAAACTTAGAAATGACCTTGTTCCTCCTAACCTTTAATGCACTAATTTAGGAGCCTTTTATCTACTACTTTAAGAAATTGTAGTTCCAAGAAGTAGTGACTTCCCAAGATTACCCAGACAGTGGCAGAGCTGGAACTAAGCACAGCCCTCTTCATGCTTCAGCCAATGCTCTTCCCCCATACCTTCCAGAAATGGCCCTCCGGGTACCCCCTCCCCAACTCCTGCATGCTCATACCACATGGTGGAGTTACCTCCCTGCTCTCCTCCAGCCCGAATCAAAGTTCTCCTGGCTCTCTCCAGGCTATAAGTGCCTGAGGAGAAAAACTATACTTCATTTGATGCTGGATTAGTTTCCTGGGGCTGCCACACCACAAACTGGGAGGCTTAAAAAGGAAATGTATTGTATTGAGGTCAAAAGTCTGGTATTAAAGCATTAGAGGATTGGTTCCTTCTAAGGCTGTGAAGGAGAATGTGCTCCAGTCTCTCGCCTAGCTTCTGGGGGTTGCCAACAAACCTTGGTGTTTCTTGGATTCTAGATGCATCACCCTGTCTCTGTCTTTGTATTCACATGGCATTCTCCCTGAGTGTGTTTTTGTGTTCAAATTTCCCACCCTTTAAATTATACTTTAAGTTCTGGGGTACGTGTGCAGATCGTGCAGGATTGTTACATAGGTATACACATGCCATGGTGGTTTGCTGCATCCATCGCCCCGTCACCTACATTAGATATTTCTCCTAATGTTATCCCTCTCCAACCTCTCCATGCTTTGCTATCGATCTCCTAGCCCCCAACCCCCAAACAGATCCCAGTGTATGATGTTCCCCTACCTGTGTCCATGTGTTCTCTTGGTTCAACACCCACTTATGAGTGAGAACATGTGGTGTTAGGTTTTCTGTTCTTGTGTCAGTTTGCTGAGAATGATGGTTTCCAGATTCATCCATGTACCTGCAAAGGACATGAACTCATCCTTTTTTATGGCTGCATAGTATTCCATGGTGTATATGTGCCACATTTTCTTTACCTAGTCTATCCTTGATAGGCACTTGGGTTGGTTCCAAGTCTTTGCTATTGTGAACAGTGCCACAGTAAACATATGTGTGCAAGTGTCTTTAGAATAGAATGATTTATAATCCTTTAGGTATATACCTAGTAATGGAATTGCTGGGTCAAATGGCATTTCTATTTTTAGATCCTTGAGGAATCACCACACTGTCTTCCACAAATGGTTGCCCTAATTTGCACTGCCATCAACAGTGTAAAAGCATTTCTATTTCTCCACATCCTCTACAGCATCTGTTGTGTACAGATTTTTTAATTTTTGTCATTCTAACTGGCATGAGATGGTATCTCTATGGTATTGGGAAAACTGGCTAACCATGTGCAGAAAGCTGAAACTGGTCCCATTCCTTACACCTTATACAAAAATTAACTACAAATGGATTAAAGATTTAAACATAAAACCTAATACCATAAAAGCCCTAGAAGAAAACATACCATTCAGGACACAGGCATACGCAAGGACTTCATGACTAAAACACCAAAAGCAATGGCAACAAAAGCCAAAATAGACAAATGGGATCTAATTAAACTTAAGAGCTTCTGCACAGCAAAAGAAACAATCAGAGTGAACTGGCAACCTACACAATGGGAAAAAATGTTTGCAAGCTACCCATCTGACAAAGGGCTAGTATCCAGAATCTACAAAGAACTAAAACAAATTTACAAGAAAAAACAAACAACCCCATCAAACAGTGGACAAAGGATATGAACAGATACTTTTCAAAAGAAGACATTTATACAGCCAACAAACATGAAAAAATGCTCATCATCACTGAAATGCAAATCATTAGAGAAATGCAAATCAAATTCCCCCTTTTTATAAGGATACCAGTCATATTGAATTAGGGGTCTGTTGTAAGACCTCATCTGAACTAATCACATCTGTAATGTCCCCATTTCTAAATTAGTCACATTCTGAGGTACGGGGGTTAGACTTTCAACATATGAATTTTGTAGAACCCATGACAGTTCAACCCACAGCAGATACTACCACATCAGCATGCAGCATAGAGGCATTCAATAAAGATATGATAAATAGATGTGTGTACGTTGTCTGCCCTAGTTTTTACATTGTCATCATGTGTCTCTTTGTTGATTTATTCACTTTTCTCAACTCTTAGCATCTCTCAGGATATTGTCTGCCCATCAGCTATGGTATCTAGTCTAGGGATGGATCAATGAGAGAAGGCTACACAACCTCCCCCAGCTTCCCAGAGGTAGCCTTAAGGGGATTTACCCCAAAGGAAATGTTGATTGATGGATGTGGGACAGCAGGAGAAAAACATGCACTTAGCTGGATATTTGGAAGGTGGCCTCTAAAAATGACACCATGAGGCTGGAATTTACCTGTGATTCTATCTTCCTTACAAAGTCCAAACTCCAGCAGTCAACCAGCAGAGCATCTTAGGTTCTTCTATATATCTTTTTCTAGTCAAATCTCACCACAAACATTTTACAGCTACAGAAATAGAGGAAGATTCTAGGATGCACAAGGCTCAGTACTAACCCTACTTCCTCCATAAAGAATTCCAGGATTTTTTCAACCTAAAGGGATAAATATATCCCTATTCTCCTCTGAATCCCCATAACAAATACCATATTCATCATGCTCAAGACTGTTGTTCCAGAATTAATTTTATCTTAATTGTTGGCCAAGAGATTGAATACAAGAGTAAATGGTTAGGGTAGTTCAGAGATGGTCTTACATATTAGCAGAGTAAGTTTTCAGATTCGATGATGCTAAGAAATTCCCCCTTTATCTTGAATAACTCTTTATACACTGATATTAGAAATTTCTTTTAGTAGAGGAAGGTGATATACAAGGTATTTATCAAGATAAGACATCCACTTTAGTTTATACTAAGGTGTGAATGACTGATATAACAACCTTATCTAAGATAAAGTTTTGATAAAAGATAAGGGAGCATGGCAATACAGAGGTTCCCGAAGGGAAGATGGAAGAGGTAGTTGGGAAACAGAACCAGTGCAGGAGGAAAAGGCCTAGAAGTAGGAGACGGGTGCCACTGGAAATCAATTTTCTTTACAATTGTGTTTGTAGCCATCTGTGGAGGAGAAAAGAAGACATGAAAGCTTATGGATCCTTTGGTTCCCAAAAGACTCATTTTTCTTCTCCTGCCTATTGGGCCACCATGTCTTACTTTTTCAATATAAGGGTTTTATTTACATTTAGGAATATGCTGGAAGCTGATCAACTTTATTCTCTCTTGGTCTTGCCGTACAGTTCAAAGCATATTTATAAATGTCCACCTAGATGACAATAAGAGGTCACCACCTAAACACTGGTATTTCTGTGAAATGGCTGAAAAAAGCAGGTCAGTTTATGAGAACCTCTCTGAGAGACTGTGAGTTTAGTAAGTTTTGTGGTCCTTATGAGTCAGGAACTCCCAGGACAGCTGCCTGATAGATAGAGGTCTCCTGTCCTGGAAAATTTAAAACATGTCTCATCAGACTGGTAAATGTGCTAGTGAGAGTTGAAAATTCATTTACTATCTGTAGGAGAAAGAAGTTCATTATATTCGACCAGCTGGTGGTTGGGTCCTAATAAAAGATGTGTCTCAAATTATATCTAAGTCTTCATTCTAAAGCATTCCAGAAATTGTGACGGGAGAGCTCAGCTAGAGACAAACCAAAGATCTGTCTTGCATCTCCAAGGCATAACTTAAGCTGAGATATTGAACCATGCACACATTCACAGTAATGAAGAAAAAAAAAAAAGGTCAGCTGTGGCGACCGCCAGGAAGTAATACCAGACACTGCCAGTTTGGCTGTGCCCTGACGTATGTTCATTCATGGGCACGCAGCCAAGATAGGGCCTGTTCTTCAGCCCAGGCCAGACTTAATGCTTCATTACCTTACCCACCTCAACACAGGATGTAATGTTGAGCATTGAGCAGCAATATCTGGCAACATAAATCGACATAAATTACTGTAGGTTTTAATACTTGGATGTTTTTTCAGAGTTTATTCCCAGTCTATATTCTGAAAACAATTTGATAAGGTACTTAAAAAACAATGGATCTTTGCTCTTAAGTCAATTTAATCTCATAAATATTTTCTTATTATGACAATTTCCATGTATCATACAAAACACAAGTAAAACAAAGATTGATTTTCCTTAATGAGCTTCTGCCTTTTCCAATAACTGAGTTTTAAAAATAAAATAATATCAAAATATGAATTTTATGTGTATTTGTTAAGTGTTCATTTATGTTTAGTGTTTACCGTGTTAGGTGATAAGATTATCTTACAAATACTTTAAGACATATTATTATTATTATTTAAAGAAAAGGTCTCATTCAGTGGCCCAACTGATACAGACTGTATTTGTATTGTTTTCACTGGCTCCTTTATGCCTCTAGACTGAAAACTCTGTGATTGTTGAAACAGAACAGACACAGACTAAGGTAAGGAAAAAGCAAATCTAAAAATGCAAACTCACTTGGAAAATAATGAAAGGTGAAAAGCTTTTAGAAATAATAAAACAAAATTACATTTACTTTTGTTCATTAATATATTTTACAACCATTTGATGAACATTTCTTCTATACAATAGTATTTGGGAGCTTAAGGATCATATTATCTTTGGAATACCAAATTAAAGAAACCTACTACAATAAAAACCTGAATGAAATGGGATAGCTATAGATACCATTTTAGCTACACTACTATCAATAAAATGTTAAATGAGTTGTCCAGTTGCAGCCATGATGAATTAATGAGTTTTAGACACAGTTGTCCACTAATGAAAGTAAGAAAAATACATGAAGCAACTATTTTCAGATGTTAAACTCTACAGTTAATGCAAGCTGTGCTCCTCAAAAGAAGGGAGACACATTAAGTGAACCCCACATTCAACTCAATTGTTTGCCTGGGGACACTTCCCAACCTGTGACACAAAAACTCAGAACTGTACTGGGCACAGGAAACAGACAGTCTGGAGCAACGTTAGTAACTGAATTTGTTGGTTGAAGCACTAGAGAGAGGGGAACTTCACACAGAAGGAGTTCTATATACCAGCAAAGGGATTCCCTGGAGTTTTGAGTGGTATACGAAGCTCTGTATGGGCAATAAGACTCCAAGAGGCCAGGCAGAACATAGTTGCTAGGGACTGTGAGATGAATGGAGAATCCAGAGGACATGTAGTATTGAGAGATGTTGGGGTGCTAAGGAACCAAAGCTGAAGTTCCAATTTGAAAGGAAAATGTCCACATAATGAATGAACAGATAGCAACGATTAGCTGATAAATGAAAACTATCAAAAAGAACCAGATAAAATTTCTATAACATAATAAAATAGCAGAAATAGAAATTTCCCTGGATGGCCTTAGCAGTGGATTGGAAACTGCATTAAGAATAAAAGGAGTGAATTAACATGGAGGTCCATGTAAATTACCCACATGGAAACACTGAGATGGAGGAGAAGGAGAAGGAGAGGAGGAGACTGAAAAAATATGAAGAACGTTTCAGTGACCTGTGGCCCAGTAGCAAGGGATCTAATATATTTATAATGAAATCCTAAAAAATAAGGAGAGAGATTGGAGATGATAAGAAAAAAAGAAGGAAGGATAACAGATAAGTTATTTCCAAATTTGACTTCAAATGTCAATCTGCAGATTCAGGAAGTTCAGATAAACCCAGACAAAAAAAAAAAAGCAAAGTCATTTTTAGGAGCATCATAATAAAATTGATAAAACCTAAAGAGAACATTGAAAGCATCCAGAGGAAAAAAAAATAAACAAGTTAGATACATAGGAAGAATAATAATTATTATTTCAGACTTTTGCAAAAACAATGTAAACCAGAAGACAATGGAACAATAATATCTCTACAACGCTGAAGAAACAACAACAAGATTAACATAGAATTCTATATATAGCCTGTGAATAAAAGCCAGATGAGGACATTTTTCAGGTAACCAAAACTGAGAGAGCATATCAACAGTAGAACTATGCTTCAAAGAGTGTTAAAGGAAATTATGCAAGTGGAAGACAAATGTTACCAGATGGAAATCTGGATATATAGGAAGAAATGAAGAGTGACATGCCTCATAAATACATGGAAAAGTATAAAAGATGCTCTTCTATCAATTATTAATTTCTCTTTCGGCAAGAATAATGAAACTAATAAAAATATATTGTATGGTCTATAACATGTAGAAATATACATGACAATAGTAACACAAAGGATAGGAGAAAGTAAATGAAATTATACTTTTGTTAGTTTCTTATGTGAGAAGTATTGTATTATAAATTCAACATAGATTGCATTGTGCTAAAGACAAATATCATAATCCTTAGAACAACTACTGAAAACTAATATATGGTGTTCTAAATATTCAAAAGGGAAGATAAGAACATATTACAAAGTACAAATTGAATCCAAAAGGAGATGTGAAAGAGAGAAAAAAGAAACAATGAACTTCTGAGACAAAAGAAAACAGAACATTAGGACACTCACCCACACAATCTTTTTATTAAATATAAAGGCATTTACTTAAAAGACAAAAATTATAAGACTTTATTTTAAAGAAGCAAAACTCAACTATACGTTGTTTGGAAGAGATTCACTTTAAACATACAGGCATGGCTAGGTTAAACAAAAAGTTTAGACCAGCTAAAATATGCAAATAGTAATCACAGGAAAACAGAAATGGCTTTATGAAAATCAACAAAACAGACTTAAAGACAAGTATTACTTCAGATAAAGATACTATTTTTAATGATAATATTGTCAAGAAGATATATACATCTAATACAGCACATCTGAGTGCAGGAAGCAACCCTTAGACATAAAAAGAGACATAAACAAAGCTATAGTTATACTTGGAGATCTCAGTACCATTCCCTCAGGAATCGATAGAACTAGACAAAAATCAATAAGTCTGTAAATGATTTAAGCAATACTGTCAACCAAGTCTTTATCGTTTATATTTATGCGAATGACCAGCCAACAACCACAGAAACATACTCTTTTATAGGACATATGAAATACTCACCATGATAAATCACATTTTGGGCCATAAAACAAATTTCAGTAGATTTCAAAGAAATGAAATTATATAGAGTATGCTCTCTGACCACATTAGCATTATATTGGAAATCACTAACAAGACATTTGAAAAGTCCTCACATATTTGGAAGTAAGCTACATAATATTAAATTACTCATGGGTCAAATTTGGAAATTTGGAAATATTTTTACCTAAATGATACTGAAAACACAATAAGATACAATTGTATGAGAATCATTTAAAGTACTGTTTAAAGAGAAATTGGTAGCCTTAAGTGCTTATATTAGGATAGAAACAAAGCATTTAAAATAAATGTTATAAACTTTCATCATAAGCAGAAAAAAAAGAGCTAATTGAACTCAAATGAAGTAAAGAAGAGAAAGTAAAAAAACAGCAGATATAAATGACATGGGAAATGGACACAAGATTGAAAGAATAAATAAAATTTAAACTTGTTTCTTTGAAAAAGGCAATAAAATTAATAATCCTCTTGGTGGATGCAATAAGAAAACAAAGAACGGAAATCACTGTATTATGAATAAAAGAATAAAAGCGACACTAAGGTCCTTCAGTGTTAAAAGAAAAATAAGAAAATGTTAGGAACAATTTTTATACCAAGGAATCAGGCCAATTAAAATAAATGAATTCTTTTATTGTATTAAACTAAAAATTTAATAATCTTACCACTTAAATAACTTGTGGTAAAGAAAACGTCACATAGGTTTTAAATTAGCAATTAAGTCTTAATTCCTACCAAAAACTTTTTTTTTTTTTTTAATACTTTAAGTTCTGGGATACATGTGCAGAACATACAGGCTTGTTACATAGGTATTCATGTGCCATGGTGGTTTAAATATATTCTTTTTTAAAACAGGTATTTGCAGAATGTACACAAAAAGAAATGGAAATTCTCTATAGTCTCATATTGAAATAAAATTTGTAATTTAAAATCTCACAAAAAAAGACTCCAGTTCCAGTTAGATTTAATGATAAACTCCCTCAAATATCTAAGGAGGAAATAATACTAACCTTAAACAGATTATTTTAAAAATAAATGAAATGGATTACTTCTCAAGAGGCCAGGACAATCCTGATAAACCTGACAAAGACATTTCAAAAAAATTTCATGAATATAAATGAAAATATTCTGTCAAAGATACTAACAAATTGAATCCACAGTATGTAGAAAAGGATGATATATCATGCCATTTGTGTGTGTTTTCAAAAAATACAATGCTGGCTAAATGTTCAAAATCAATCAATGCAATTTCAAAAATAAGGGACAAAAATCACATTTTCATCTCAATAAGTAAGGAAAAAACATTAGACAGAAATAGAAGGATATTTTCTCAGATGACTAAAGGGCTTGTACAAAAATCTATAATCCATTTTATACTTAATGGGGAAAAATGGATGTTTTTCCTTTAAGGTTGAAAATAAGGAAATAATATCCACTCTCATAATTTTCAATCAACATTGTACTAGAGTTTCTAGCCAATGCCTTAAAGCTAGAAAAGAAAACATTAGGTTATCTGCATTTACATACAGACCGTATATTAGAAAATGCCGAGTAATTGTGAATCAATTACTAGAACCAAAAAGTGAATTTAACAAGGTTGCAGGATACAAAGTCCATATGTTACATATATATTTGTATATGTATATATTATTTATATACATATGTATATATTTTATTTTCTAATATTTATTGCCACTATATAGAAATACAATGTTTTTATATGTATGTGTGTGTGTGTGTGTGTGTGTGTGTGTGTATATGGTTTATGCATATATAAACCTTAAATATGTGTAAAACCAAATATGTCATATACAAACCATATATGTGTGTCTATAGAAAATCATATATATATGGTTTTAAGGTTGAAAATATAGTTATGCTTAAAGATCTTAAGGGGATGATACTGGGATCTTTAAGCATAACTACATAGCATAACTAAAACATATATATCAAAAAATTATATTTCTATATAGTAGCAACAGAAATTGAAAGATAAAATTTAAACTGTACCATTTACAATAGCAAAAAAATTACATGAAAGATCTCTATACTTGATATTCAAAACATTGCTGAGGGAAATGAAAGAAGATCTAAGTAAAATGAAAAGCTATATTATGTTCATAGATTTACAACTCAATATTAAGATTTCTGTTCAACCCAAAGTGATCTATAGATTTAATGCACTCCCAGCTAAAATCTCTTAGGCATCTTTTATATAATTTTCCAGGGGATTTAAAAATTTATAAAGGAATGAAAATGATCTAGAATACTCAACCATCCAGAAAAAGAATGAGTAGGCTATACACCACCATATTTTAAGGCTGTCTGTAGAGTAGTAATCAAGAAAGAGTGGCTTGGGGATAAGATAAATAAATAGACAAATGGAGCAAAATAGAGAGCCCAAAAATTGACCTGTACTTATGCTATTAACAAATAAATCATGGTTTATTCTCAGAACACAGTATGGAACTTAAATGAATGAGAACAGCAATTGCTGGTAATTTCACAGAACACTGAAGTATTGAGAAAAGCCCATCCAGGGGAACTTCACTGAGGCTCTGGCCATCCTAACTTTTGACATTTCTGTAGCCCATTTAAAGTGCACTGTATTTGTATCAAAAAGGAGTTGTTGAAGGATATTTTTATAATTCCACAACATTTATGTAAAATATATAAACTAGGAAACAATACTTTCAAATATTTATAGACATACTACTTGATATGGTCTGTGCCCCACCCAAATCTCATCTCGAGTTATATTCCCCACACATCAAGGCAGGAACCAGGTGGAGGTGACTGGATCATGGGGGCAGGTCCCCGATGCTGTTCTCATCAGAGTGAGTGAGTTCTCAGGAGAAATGATGGTTTTAAAGTGTGGCTCTTCCTTGTTCTCTCCCTCCCTCCTCCCACTATACGGAGAAGGTGCCTCTTTCGTCTTCTGCCGTGATTTTAAGAGGCCACCCTGAGTCAATTAAACCTCTTTTCCTTTATAAATTACCCAGTCTCAGGTATGTTTTCATAGCAATGTGAGAACAGACTAATATATCACTGCATATCTTTTTGAGTTGATAAATACTTAATCCATGATAGTGATTACCTCTGGGGAGTGAATTAGTGTGCTCGAATTACCTTTACAAAGTCCCATAAACGGAAAGGTTTAAACAACAGAAATTTATCATCTCACAGTTCTGGAAGCCAGAAGTCCCTATTCCTACTCAATTATGACCTTATCTTAATGCATTATATCTGCAAGGACCCTATTTCCAAAGAAGGTCACATTCGGATGTACTGGGGGTAGGACTTGAACATGTAAATTTTTTTTTTGAGTTACAGTTCAACCCATAATGGGGAGGAGGGAAGTAAAGGGCCTCTGAGAAGGATAAATGTGGGGTCTAATGTGTCTGCAATGGTTTTAAAAAGAGATTTGGAGCAAATATGACAGAGTGTTATAAACTGATAAAGTTCGATGGTGGATATAATGTTTCTGTAGTTTCGTCTGATTGATGGAATGATTTCACTCTTGAAGAAGGTCTTTAAAAATATCAAAAATCTCCCTAGGTGGTTCTCATGCTGTGCAGCAAGTTGGGAACCGAACTAATTAGAGGAAGATTGATTAAAGAAACAGAGGGAGGAGGGGAGAGTAAGGAGCCTAATATTTGTGTTCATGTATGAACCACTCTCCATGGGCAAAGAAAATCAGATCTATGCTGAATTTCCTCCAAGTGTTTAAAGCAAAACCAAATGGTGGAAACCTTCATGGCACTAGATTTCAACTTAATATAGGAAAATACTTGCTGACTCATCCAAGCTATCCAAAATAGTCTCAACTCTTCACAAATGGAACGTGTTATTATGCAAGGCAGTGAGTTCCGCACAGTAGGTACGACAAGGTCAAGTAACATCTTGGTTAGGATGTTATATGTGAACTTAAACGTCATCCAGCCAGCCCTGAAGTTCCTCACCAATGTGAAACTCTGTGCGTATGCACCAATCTGCTGACTCCCTCCCTCCCTTGTAAGCGTACAGCAGAAAAATGGAACTGCAATTAGTCTGACATAGTCTGTTTTTAAGAATCTGTGTTGCTCCTAGTATTAACCATGTCCTGTTTAAGTCCTCACAAACCATCTATGTAACAACTGATTACTGGGTCATGTTAGAAATAACTATTTTGCAGAATTGACCTTATTCTTCTTTTTGAAAACTGGTGATCTTGTTCTTCTTTTTGAAAGTTTCCTATCCTCCATTTCTCCTCAGAGATTGCCAATGATTCAGTGATTGCACCTGTAAAGTGTCCCAGTCCTCAGTTAGTTTTATAGAGACAACAGACGTAAGTAGTGGCATAATATAGTCATTAACCTGTTGGCTTTCTGAGTCCCCAGTGTAAAAATCTTGGCTCAGCCATTAAACGACTGAGCATCTATGGAATCTCAGTTTCTTTATCTGGAAACTTAACTTTCTAATTCAGAGAGTGGCTGTGAAGATTAAATGAGATGCCCATGACACATGATAATTAGACAATCAATGTCAGCTCTCACCTAGCTCAGGCCTCAGCTTCATCATAGCACTAAGTCTTTTTAGGTCAAAGAGGATGTCAACAGAAGAGATAGATTCCAAATAGGCACTCAGATAATTTCCATTCTTTTCCATTGTCTGTGACATACAGTGACCTCTTTCTCAGTGCAGTAAAACACTAAAATCTACTCCTTCCTTCTTGGCCTTGGGGATTTTGTAAAGAGTTAGGTTTCCAGACTTTACCAATAATCTCATTACAAGATAATATTACTGGTTATGAGTTCATCTCTCCTTCTGCTGTCCTTGTCTCTGAGTAGCCCCAGCCCACCGGATGACCCTTGGGCATCTCAACCTTCTAGACATTGCTCCTTGATTTCCCTCATCAAAGACATTCCCAGTTTATCATCAGAGCTTTATTTTTGCAAACTTCCCTTTCTTCTTGAAATAATGACTTTCTCATTATTATATCAGGAAAGAAACACCTAATACATTCTTTGAAACATGATAGGTGTTAAATGAAACTTTCGTTTTCCTTAATTCTTTTGCAGCCATTACAACCTCTAAAATAACACTTTCTTCCAAGATTTCCTTTCTTCTTATTCCAGCCATCTGCTTAGATTCCGCGTAACAATTCCCTGTATCTCTGTAAGAAGTAAAGATAATGCTCTGAGTTTGGGGATAAGTAAGAAGAGTTAGAGATGGCTCTCAGGTTCATAGCCTGAGGCCTGGGAATTGGTAATGACTTTCACAGAAATAAGGGAGAGTGGAATAGGCCTTATGGAGAAGAGAGGGCAAAGAAGTTTGGTTTTTATTATATTAGATTCAACTTGCTGATATGAGATGCTGGCATATCAGGATTTGTTCAGCAGATAGTTTGTGGGAGAGGCTGAGCCTGGCCTTCCACGTTTGGGAGTTAACCATAAATAAAACAGGGATAATAGCAGTTCTGTTCATGGAGAGATCACAGGGCAAAATAGTGTAAGAGGAGGTGGGGATCAGCTGGCTGCACTCCTAAAGAGAGTCTATAGTTTGGTGCGGGAGGAATTGGATCCACTGAGGACAGAAGAAAAATCATCAGAGATAAGGGCAGAATTAGATGAGTAATTGTCATGAAAGAGAAGTAAGGAGAACACTGAAATACTTTGAATAATCTTGAGATAAATGGTGCTGAGAAGTTAAAGAAGATGAAAATTGATGCATATCATTAAGATTTGGCCTCACAGCATAATAACAATGGAAAACACACAAGATTCACCACTTCCAACCACTTAAAATAGGACTAGTGTGGTGTCAAGCACCCGTGTCGCTTACTCGTTACAGTAACTCTATGAGACACTGACATTTATTAGAATCCTATTTCAAAAGGAAGAAAAATAAATTGTGCAGCCAGGCATTAGTCCTTTAGAGAGCAGGAGTTCCAGCTCTTGGGATTTGACTCCAAAGCAAGAGTTCCTAACCATTTAATTTCTACCAAAATCTTATTGCTAGTGTAGGGCTGGAGAACAGATTATCAAACGTCAAGGAACTCTCGGGTGATGAGGAAGTCCAAGCAGGAGATGTCAACTGCTCTTTCAAGAAGTATGGGAATGGTTGGGAAGGGAAGGATGGAGAGAGTAAATTTGAGTGCATTTGGGAAAAGTTTTGTTTCTGAGGATGAGGAAGATGGGATATAGGAAGAAGAGATGGAATTAACACAAATCAAAAGAGAAGGCAGGGTTTTGTAACTTCATCTAGAAAATTATAGTAGAATGTGATTGGATATTACTGAGGTAGATGCAGAAATAGGTTTAGAAAGGTTTAAAAAAAAAAAAAAACACAACACCCAAATCTCTAAGTCATGAGCAGGGCTGTCAGTGAAGGGGAAGGTATTTTGGAACACGATGAAAGATGAAGACTGGAACAGGGAGAGGAGAGAAGATGAGACTTGTGTTAAAAAAGAAGAGATTGCTGGAAAGATAAGTGGAGAGAGACTGAGAGACCACTCCAGCTCACAGTGGCCAAACACGGGTGCACTCTGGATCCCGACTCTTGGTAGGAAAAGGAATTTGTAATGCGTGTCTGATACCCTTTTTTGGATAAAGTTTCTACAGAAAACCATGTGATCACGTATGATATTTTAGATTTGCCATTCAGTAATGCAGTCAACTTGGGGAATGCGACGGGGCGGGGCTGAATGGAACTTGAATTTGCAATGTATTTAATGGGCTATTGGACATTTTGTCAACTTAAGGTGCCTGGATTTGAGTTTCACTTGGTGGTACTGTATGGAACTGCGTAGGTCAAACCAATTTCAATTTCAAATATTAGCATAACTAGAAGTGCCTTGTGTCTTAATTAGGGGTCATCAACTCCCTTGTAAAGTGGTCCTTGTCAGTACTGCCTGTGGTAATTTGGGGAGCTCAGCGAAGCTTAAAATGAAGGATTTGATAGTCAGTGTTTTTAGGCATATTGTTTTGTTCTCCAGCAAATAATGGGTAGCTCGGACTCCAATTAGAGCAGTATTCAAATAATTTTACATTTGCATATTTGAACTGACCGTCTTCAGGAAGGAGAGGCCAGGCCATGCAGCTCTCCAATTATTTAGAGCAATTAGAAGAGATGATCAGACACTTCTGAGGTCTCATTAGCAGGCGTGCTGCCTGCTCCGACATCCTCGAGATCACAGCTGCGACTGGGCCCTGGCAGTCCACATTCTTCTTTCAGGAGAGCTCTGCAGACAGTGACTCACTTCGAGTTTAACAACAGTAGCTATTTTCACAGCTGATTTCTGCTTTCCTTTGGAAAGGTCATACATTACTGCCTTTTCTCTAAAATACACATTATAAACACCAGTGTCTTTTTCTATTTAAGAGCTCTATCATTTTTGCTTTAGATCTAAACCCACCATCATCTGGTTAGTTAATATCAGGCCACGGTGATTTCCCAGAAATAAAACTTTGTACCTAGGAAACGAACTTTTGGGAAGCGAGGTACCCAGAATTCAACTTTTGTGTTCATTCAACTATAATCACTTTTTCACTGATAGGCACTTTTCCCCCCACCCCGGAGTTTTGCTCTCATTATCCAGGCTGAAAAAAGTGCAGTGGTGCAATCTTAGCTCACTGCAACCTCCACCTCCTGGGTTCCAGTGATTCTCATGCCTGAGCCTCCCAAGTAGCTGGGATCACAGACATCTGCCACCACACCTGGTTAATTTTTTGTAATTTTAGTAGAGATAGGGTTTCGCCATGTTGGCCAGGCTAGTCTCGAACTACTGACCTCCGGTGATCTGCCCGCTTTGGTCTCCCAAAGTGCTGGGATTACAGACGTGAGCCACCACACCGGGCACACGGATAAGCACTTTAAGCATAGATCCAACTTTTGGTAGTAGAAGTCCTCCAACTGGTAGAAGCAAAGTCTTAGCTCTGTTTATGACTGTACTTGGTGTTGCACTTTAAAAAGTAGGGATTTTTTTTATAATGACACCTAAGCCTCCTATTCTGGCATAGTCACCAAGCTACCCCAAAACCACTGAGCAAATAATTCGGAATGATGATTTTCATCTCTTTGTAGCCTGCTTCACCAAGAACAGCCCTGCCTCAGATTTCTTGTAATCCCAAACTTAAGACATTCCTGCATTTCAAAATCCAGATTTTTAAATCGGAGCAAGACAATCGTTCTTAGAATTTTCTGGGTTCCATTTCTGCTTACCGTATTGAGCCTAGGTGGAATGGATAGAGAATCTGGTCTGGATTAGAAGACTCCATGTTTACTAATTTACTAATGTGGAACCCGTCATGCATCACCTTTACCTCTCTTAATCTCATCTATAAAATACTGATAATAATGCCTACGTTACCTGTCATTTACACCTTCTCCAGTTGCTCTAAGACCCAAGGGAGATGATGTTTCTAAAATAGTCTTGGCAATGATGAATAGATCGTGTGCTTTTTCATACGTGCAGGGAATTCTTGATCTGTTTCCAAAACTTTACAATAGATGGAATTCGAGTTGACGTGGCTTAGTGGTTCAGAGCATGAATTCTGGAGCCAGCCTGCCTGGGTTTGAATCCTGGCTTTGTCATTTACTAGTGACGGACCTTGAGACATTATGTAACCCCTTTATTCCTCAGTTTCCTCCTCTGTAGCACTGGAATAATAGTAGGATCTACACTACAGGGTTTTGCGAAGAATAGAAGAATAAAAGATACAGAGCCACACCCAGCACAATCAAGCTTTACAAATATCAGTTAAATAAAAGTTATCTTTCTTGAGAGGCCTGAGGGTTGGGTTGGAAGCTTAGAGTTAAATTTTAGTTGCTCCAAGCTTTCCTCAGGCATCACCCTTTTAAACCAGGTCTCAGCTCTTCCATGCTTTTGTGCTCACAGGTTAATTTTTAAGCCAGAAGTTTTGTTAGGGTAGCCTGACTTTAGATGTATTAAACTCAGACTAGTATGTCACGTTTCATTTTAACGGTACCTGAGGCAGTTAGCACAGGTCTTGGGCAAGTGAAGTAAGCCCTCTCCAAGCCCCCAGTTCAGCCTACCTTTGGCAGTTAGGAAGACAGAGAATGGAAAGGATTTTTAAGCATTCAAGCCACCTTGAAAATGTCTTGAAACTTCTGTAAAGCTTGGCCTTATCCAGTTGTACGCATTGGCTAACACCAAGCAACGCCTGAGAGCAGTTTGACAAAGATGGTAGCCTGAAGATGAATCATAATTTAACTGGAATAATAACACTAATATCATTGCCAGGTAAAATATATGATGCCCAGTTAAAAGTATATTTCAGGTAAAATGGCAAATAGCATTTTACATAGCTGTGTCTCAAATGTTGCATGGGACATAGTCATATTACAAATACTTATTGTTCCTCTGAAATTCAAATTTAACTGGGCATTTTGTATTTTTATATGCTAAAACTGGCAACCTTTGATAACAGGATTTACCTCAGAGGATTTGGGGATTAACTAAATTTATACAAGTAGAATGCCCAGAAAAGTCTTAATATGTAATATGTGTTTAATCAACAGAAGTATCTCTTAAGTAAATGGAAAACAATTTCCCATTTCATAATAATTTTTGGGAATTGACCGTGCTAAATTTTGCATATTCAGAATAATTAAGCATTCAACTGAGTATTTCCACATTTCTGTCTGTTTTTGTTTTTTAATTGTACTTTGGGCTCTGGGGTACATGTGCACAGTGCATCCTGCAGGATTGTTGCCTAGGTACATACATGCCATGGTGGTTTGCTGTCTCCATCCCCCACCACCACCCTTCACCTGCATCAGACATTTTTCCCCCATCCTCCCGCCCCCTGGTGTCCCTCTCTTCCCCTCCCTTCCCCTCCCCATCTAACCCAGTGAATGTTGCTCCCTTCTCTGTGCCCATGTGTTCTCATTGTTCATCACCCACCTATGAGTGAAAACATGCGGTGTTTGGTTTTCTGTTCTTGTGTCAGTTTGCTGAGAACGATGGTTTCTGGATTCATCCATGTCTCTACAAAGGACAGGAACTCATAGTTTTTTATAGCTGCATAGTATTCCATGGTGTATATGTGCCACATATTTCTTTGTCCACTCATTTGAGTTGGTTCTGGGTCTTTGCTATTGTAAACATCACTGCAACAAACATGTGTGCATGTGTCTTTATAATAGAATGATTTATAATCCTTTGGGTATATACCCAGTAATGGGATTGCTGGGTCGAATGGAATTTCCATTTCTAGGACCTTGAAGAATCACCACACTGTCTTCCACAATGGTTGAACTAATTTACACTCCCACCAACAATGTAAAAGTGTTCCTATTTCTCCACATCCTCTCCAGCATCTGTTGTCTCCAGATTTTTTAAAGATTGCCTTTCTAACTGGCATGAGATGGCATCTCAATGTGGTTTTGATTTGCATTTCTCTAATGATGAATGATGATGTGCATTTTTTTGTATGTTTGTTGGTCACATAAATATCTTCTTTTGAAAAGTGTCTGTTCATATCCTTCACCCACTTTTGAATGGGTTTTTTTTTTCTTATAAATCTGATTTAGTTCTTTGTAGATTCTGGATATTAGCCCTTTGTCAGATGGGTAGCTTGCAAAAATTTTTTCCTGTTCACTTGGTTGCTGGTTAACTCTAATGATTATTTTGCTGTGCAGAAGGTCTTAAGTTTAATTAGATCTCATTTGTCTATTTTGGCTTTTGTTGCCATTGGTTTTCGTGTTTTAGTCATAAAGTCCTTGCCTGGGCCTGTGTCTTGAATGGTGTTGCCTAGGTTTTCTTCTAGGGTTTTTATGGTGTTCTTATGTTTAAATTTTTAATCCATCTGGAGTTAATTTTTGTATAAGGTATAAGGAAGGAGTCCAGTTCCAGCTTCCTGCATATAGCTAGCCAGTTTTCCCAACACCATTTATTAAACAGGGAATCCTTTTCCCATTGTTTGTTTTTCTCAGGTTTGTCAAAGATCGGATGGATGTAGATGTGTGGTGTTGCCTCTGAGGCCTCCGTTCTGTTCCATTGGTCTGTATCTCTGTTTTGGTACCAGTACAATGCTGTTTTGATTACTGTAGCCTTGTAGTATAGTTTGAAGTCAGGTAGCGTGATGCCTCTAGCTTTGTTCTTTTTGCTTAGGACTGTCTTGGCTATGCAGGCTCTCTTTTCGTTCCATATGAAGTTTAAAGTGT
Source organism: Saimiri boliviensis (assembly GCF_048565385.1). NCBI lineage: Eukaryota > Metazoa > Chordata > Mammalia > Primates > Cebidae > Saimiri > Saimiri boliviensis. Next base: position 10,287,848 of record NC_133466.1, read on the forward strand.
TTTTTTCCAGTTCTGTGAAGAAGGTCAATGGTAGTTTGATGGGGATAGCACTGAATCTATAAATTACTTTGGACAGCATGGCCATTTTCACTATATTGATTTTTCTTAACTGTGAGCATGAAATGGTTTTCCATCTGTTTGTGTCCTCTCTTATTTCCTTGATCAGTGGTGTGTAGTTGTCCTTGAAGAGATCTTTTACCTCCTTTGTTAGTTGTATTCCTAGATATTTTATTCTCTTTGTAGCAATTGTGAATGGGAGTTTGCTCATGCTTTGGCTCTCTGTTTGTCTGTTATTGGTGTTTAGGAATGCTTGTGATTTCTGCACATTGATTTTGCATCCTAAGACTTTGCTGAAGTTACTTATCGGCTTAAGGAGGATTTGGACTGAGATGATGGAGTCTTCTAAATATACGATCATGTCATCTGCAAACAGGGACAATTTGACTTCTTCTTTTCCTAATTGAATGCCCTTTATTTTTTTCTCTTGCCTAATTGCTCTGGCTAGAACTTCCAATACCCTACTGAATAGGAGTGGTGAGAGAGGGCATCCTTGTCTAGCACCAGTTTTTAAAGGGAATGCTTCTAGTTTTGGCCCGGTCAGTTATGATATTGGCTGTGGGTTTGTCATAAATAGCTTTTTATTATTTTGAGATACATTCTATTCATACCTAGTTTATGGAGAGTTTTTAGCATAAAGGGCTGTTGAATTTTGTTGAAGGTTTTCTCTGCATCTATAGAGATAATCATGTGGTTTTTGTCTTTGGTTCTGTTTATGCGATGGATTACATTGATAGATTTGCATATGTTGAACCAGCTTGGCATCCCCAGGATGAAGCCTCTGATACCAAAACCTGGCAGAGACACAACTAAAAAAGAAAACCACAGACCAATATCCAAGATGAACATTGATGCAAAAATCTTCAATAACATACTGGTAAAGCGAATCCAATAGCACATCAAAAATGTTATCCACCACCATCAAGTAGGCTTCTGTCCGTTGTTTAGTTAGCTCCTGTGTTTCAGGTTCTTTAAGAATTCTTATAGGCCAGGTGTGGCGGTTCACACCTCTAATCCAGTGCTTTGGGAGGCTGAGGGGGGAGGAGAGCTTGAGGCCAGAATTTCAAGACTAGCCTGGGAAACACAGTAAGACCCTATTTCTGCAAAAAATAAAAAAATTAACAGGGCATGGTGGTGAGCCCTACAGTCCCAGCTACTCAGGAGGCCAAGGTGGGAGGCTCTCTTGAGCCCATAGTTCGAGGTTATAGTGAGCTATGATTATACCACTGCACTCCAGCCTAGGTGACAAAGCAAGATCCTGTCTTTAAAAATATTTAAATAACATAAAAAAATACATATTTAAAAATACTTATAATTTCATTATCTCCATTTCTACATTATGTTGTAGATGTTTAGTAAATTTAAAAAAAATAGCCTATGTTAAACTTTGAAAAAACAAACACCCAACCCAATCTTTTTTCCTCTTTTTGTTACTGAAGACATGGCTTATTATGTTTTGAAGACTCTCTTTGTCTTAATCAATAAGGTCTACTCTCTCAATTCCTTCTAAAATGCCGTTATCCAGCCTTTCATATCATCAGGTGCATTGTAAGAACTGATCCTGCTGCCAAGTACTTTGTATCTAAGAATGGAATCACACAGCAAATGGGTGGAATTAGGCATAGCTTAGGTCTACTTTGGGTGCCAAAATGGTGATGAATTAGCTTTTTATTGAGTAAGCTTTTCATCAGTAGACTGAGGCCCAGGTGAAAACACTCAGCAGGTTCTCTATGCTTCTTTGTGGAACACAGAATCTCATAATAAATGACCAGGGACTACAGCCCCATTCAAACAGCTAACCCTGTCCTAAAGGAGAGGTCACACTGTGCAAACATTACCTGAGGGCTCTCCTAAGGAAGAGGAATGTACATGTAAGTTCCTGGTCTATGGCATCACTCTATTCTGTGCTCAGGTCTTACTAAAAGAGAATAACAAGGACAAGGCAATAGATATGGCTACTGGGCATTGGTCTGGTCCTTTGTCCCTGTGATGAATTCTTTATTGCTCACTGTAATTATCTCAACATCGTTCTTTCTCATTGATGTGCTCCCTCTTGCTCTCTTTCTCCTTTGTTCTTCCCATGGAAGACTGTGAAATAGAGTATCGGACATGGAGGGGCGCCTATGCATTGTTCCCAGTACTGGAGACTTTCTGATATTTTCATTTGTTTGCCCTTTAAGCGGAGAACCAGCAATTGGATAACAAAGTTATCTCCCCTTAGAAACATTCAGTCTTTTGGAAAAATATTTAGGGCTGACTGGCTGGCCGGCCGGCCTACCTTGCTTCCTTCTTTCTTTCCTTTCTTTTCCTTCCTTTCCTTCCTTCCCTTCCTTCCTTCCTTCCTTCCTTCCTTCCTTCCTTCCTTCCTTCCTTCCTTTCTTTCTTTCTTTGTTTCTTTCTTTGTTTCTTTCTTTTCTTTCTCTCTTTCTTTCTCTTTCTTCTTTCTCTCTCTCTTTCTCTTTCTTTCTTTGTTTCTTTCTTTGTTTCTTTCTTTCTTTCTCTTTCTTCTTTCTCTCTCTCTCTTTCTTCTTTCTCTCTCTCTTTCTCTTTCTTTCTTTCTTTCTTTCTTTCTTTCTTTCTTTCTTTCTTTCTTTCTTTCTTTCTTTCTTTCATCTTTCTGTCTTTCTGTCTTTCTTTCTGTCTTTCTTCTGATGGAGTTTCTCTTTTGTTGTCCAGGCTCGAGTGCAATGGTATGATCTTGGCTCACCACAACCTCCACCTCCCAGGTTCAAGTGATTCTTGTGTCTTGGCCTCCGGAGTAGCTAGGATGGCAGGCACTCACTACCACACCCAGCTAATTTTTGTATTATTAGTAGAGACGGGGTTTCATCACGTTGGCCAGGCTGTTCTCGAACTCTTGCCTCAGGTGATCCACCCACCTCAACCTCCCAAAGTACTGGGATTACAGGCATGAGCCACCATGCCTTGCTGGGCTTTCTTAAATATAATAACACGTGATAAAAATGATCAGCTTTTAGAGCCACAAGTACTCTCTGGCCTTTTGTTGTTATTTTGTCTGCCTCCCATCATTCCACTGCCCTGCGATCATTTTCTTCCAGGAAAAAGACTTCCAAAAGTCCTATTTGCCACCTGGTCCCAGAGACTTCCCAATGTGTACCCAATGGATGCCAGTGAGAATACCACATTTGGGGTCCTAAACGTGTGAGTCACAGCAGTTTGTGGGGCCAATGTGTAATGAAAGTCCTGTACATTGATCAGCTGTTGATATTTACGGTGTTTGGTGATGAGAGAAAGCTCGGGTAGGAGAGAGAGGTATTGCTGGGAGTTTAGGTTCTTTTTGAATTAGTTTGCACGAGTCCTTAGACAAACCTGTTCCCTGTTGCAACAAATGTTTTCACCCCACGAAGTAAGATGGACCTACCACAAAACGTGTTGTGAATATTTTATTTCTGAACCTGACTACATGATTTTGTATGGAATAAAAACATAAGAAATCCATTGTCCAATGTTGTAGTTGGTTTTTATTGGCATCAATTGTCAGAGGTGTAATAATTGCAAGCATCCATATCACAGGAAATTCCAGAGAAGTGAGAAAGACTTAGAATAATAGAATTTTAAGGCAGGGAGGAAGCTTAGTGATCACTCTGGCTGTGAACTCCGTCTCCAAGGAGGAACTCACATAGTGGAACGGCCAAGGTGACACAGCAAGCTGGGGCGGGGGAGGAGAACTGGGACCAGACCCTGGGGTCTGCTCTCCCAAGCCCATGCTATTCAGCTGTGGCTCTGCAGAAATGTCTGTGTTTTTTGTTTGTTTGTTTGTTTTTATTGAGCTGAATGTCTGAATGAACTCCAATTCATTTGCAAAAAATGCCAAGAAAAACGTTGAGTTTGTTTTTTAAATATCCAGAATGAAAAATGTGTGTTGCAGAGAATAACACCCTTTTAAGAACGTATTATTAAACAGGATCACAGGAAGTCCTTTAAGGTATTAATGAGTAAATTTTACAGGAAGCAACCCATCACATTCAATACAATTACATTTTACATTTGATATCTTTGGAACTCAACTATAATTGAAACCACTGATTGTAATTATAAGTAAATATCCCTTCTGACATTGCCTTCAATGTGTTTTCTGAAACAGGCATATTTGTTACACTGTACCATATTTGTTGATTTTATTAAAAATTCTATTATGATAAAGTTTAAATATTCAAACTCCTGTACATAAAAGGAAAGTGCAATATTTGTTATATGATTATAATAAAACCAAAACAAAGCAAACCAACACTGAAAGCACAGGAATCCACAATTTTGCTTTCTTACTGTTCTAGCCCGTTAGGAAATCTGTTGTTTATAAATTGTGGTTTCTGAAATAACCTTCTTCTTTTTGCTACCACTCTCAATTTCAGTGTTAATCTTTTAGCATCAGCTGTCATCTTTCCCATCAAAGTCACCATGGGTAGTTCTAAAGCAATTTCAGTTCTATCCATTAGCCAAGAAAAGAGATACTTATTGATAAAATACTTAGAAATTGTCAGAAAAATACAGAAATGGGCAGCATTGAGAGTGGGTGGGTATTGGAATCTGGGCTATGAGTAAAGAAATTTGAAGTTAGAAGCATGTGTTAGAGAAATCTGTGGAGAATAAAGAAAAAAATTAAAAATAGAACTACCAATAGAAGCAATCCCACTTCTGGGTATTTAGCCAAAATCATGGAAATCAAGACCTCAAGGAGATATTTCCTCTCCCATGTTCATTGCATCATGACTCACAATAGCCAAGGTATAGAGATAACCTGGATGTCCATTGCTGATAGAGTGGAAAGAAGCCAGGCGTGGTGGCTCATGCCTGTAATCCCAGCACTTTGGGAGGCTGAGATGGGCAGATCACCTGAGTTCAGGAGTTCGAGACCAGCCTGGCCAATATGGTGAAACCTCATCTCTACTAAAAATACAAAAATAAGCTGGGTGTGGTGGTGTACACCTGTAATCCCAGCTACTCGGGAGGCTGAGGCAAAGCAATCGCTTGAACCCAGGAGGCAGAGGTTGCAGTGAGCTGAGATTGTGCTGTATAACAGTCTGTGGCAGAAAGAGACTTTGTCTCAAAAAAAAGAAAAATGGTTAAAGAAAATGTGGCATATGCATACGATGGAATATTATTCAGCCTGAACAAAAGAGGAAACTGTGAAATACTCAGCAGTACGAATGAAACTGGATGACATTATGTTTAGTGAAATAAGCCAGTTACAGAAAGACTAATGTGGCACGAGGCATCTAAAATAGTCAAACTCACAGGAGTGAGAGTAGAAAAGTAGTTGCCAGGGGTTGGGAGGGGGGACAGGGGGAATTGATGAGTTGCTGTTCAATGGGCATTAAGCTTCAGTTAGGCAAGAGGAGTAAATTCTGTAGATCTACTGTACAACGTCGTACCTATAGATTACAATAATTGTACACTTAGACGTTTGTTAAGGGGGAAGACCTCATGTTAAGTGTTCTTACCATAATTTTTTAAAGAGGAGTGATATGGAGGACCCAGAATACATCAGACACTACTTTTCTCTAAGCCGTTGGAGAATGCTGTTGGCCTGTTTTCTGTCTTTAATCCCAACAGTAACCTCTCTATTGTAGATGTCATTTTACAATGAAAAATGTGAACCCTAGAGCGATTAAGTACCTTGCCTCACATTGTGCAACTAGTAGCATTAGACTTCATATCTGAGCTAATGATGAGATCATCCTTGGGTGTGAAGGGTGGTGAGATCCTATATCCTTGGGGGATAGTTAACCATCTGCGTCTTCTGTCCCATCTTCCAAAGCCAGAAAGAAGCCACAGGTTAGGGATTCTCCGGTCAAAGGCCGACTCCACTGAAAAAGAAGAAGAGTCAGATCAGTCTATCCTAGGTGAAGGGACTCCAGAAATATGATGCAACTTATGTATTAGGGGGAGCATACCCCAAAGGGCCAGGAATCCTGGAGTGACAAGACACTGTCCAGGCAGAAGGTCAGCTTTCCCTTACGTGGATAGGAATGGATCAGACTCCAGCAATCCAGGCAGCTGCAACAGGGAAGACAAGTCTTCCTCCAATTCTGAAATAATTAGTAGTCACCATTAGGAGTGTTGAGATCAGTTAATGTGTTCCTGTAGTCTAGATTTATCTACAGGGATCAGAAACACAGCCCTGACTGAAGGGGCCTTTGTCAACATTGTAGAGTCCTCTCTCCTTTCTTGTCTAAATATGCCTAATTCTTAGAGCTCCTGTAGATATCATAAAACTTATCTTTTCCAATAGGCAAGGGGAATATCACAGTGCTAATTGCCTCTTAAAAAAAAAAAAAAAAAGAAGAAGAAGAAGTTCTGATTTTGAAACCTGATAAACCTCTCAAGTAATGATTGGGTCATGTTTACCTAATTCTTATTCACCAGTGAGTGTCGAAAAGAAATCATTATTAAACCTAGCTCGCTGACTGCTTTCACTAAGTGTTAAATAATAAATAATGCATTTCTACTTCAATTAATCTACTTAGACATCTCACAGGCCAAATGCCTTGGTGGAGATGTTCTAATCTACAGAATCAATCCCCGGCATGACTCTGCTGCTTGACATTTGCAGCTCCCTAACACAGAGCTCTTAATTCCATATACAAGGTAAATGGATAATTTAGATGACCATGTTCTGCCAATTGGCTCAGACCGATAAATAAGACAAGACACCTGTAATGACAACTTACAAATCTACTCAAGGCAAAATTTGGAATGAATCTTCACCCCCATCCATATGAGAAAATTTTTTCTTAATTTCATATGCTTGTAGGTTTTTCACCTTAATATGAAGGTCTGCTTGTGTGTCTAAGGCTTTTGTAGAAATGCTACATATATTTTTTCCTTACTATGGGGTTTATTAAATGATCCAAATTGTAGTTTTATTAGAACCACTTAAAGAATTATTAGCAGAGAGTCTGAATATTTGAGAGAACAAAAAAGTGTTTATGTAATATTAACTGTTACTTTGATATTTTCTTATGATTCTCATCTATGTAAATAAATATTTTATACAGTTGAAACCATAGCACACATGCCATTTCTAACCCTTTTTAGTAATCATCATGTTGAAAGTGTTTCCATGTGTCAAGAGCTTTAAAAATTATAAATGTTAATATTTGACTCATCTAAAAATGTACAGTGATTTACCATTCATTAATTTTGGAAGTTCCATTTACTTCTCTATTTTTATTATTAATATAATAAGTAACAGTGAAGTGAACATCTTTGTGCATAGAGGTTTTCTCTTTTTCCTTTGAGGTCAAGAATCTAAAGACATATAGTACAATTGCCATGTGTAAATATATAGATTTACTAGATGCTTTCCAGAATTAGACATGATCACTGTGTAAAATATGTGGTAATACAATAAACCAGAAAGTTACTATTTTTTTAATGCATAATTTTAATTAATAATGAGATTGAGATTTTTCCATTTCTGTTTTCACTAATTCTATGTCATCTTCTGCTTCTGCATATCATTAGGCTATGTATGTGTTGGGATCACTGCTTTATCATTTTAGGAGACTTCAACAATGTTTTGCAGGACTTGCAACCACATATAAGAGGAGTGGAGGATTGAAGGCAATCAATCAAAAGTATGAGTAATTGGTGTACATTTCATAGGCTGTTAATCACAAGGAGTTAAAAACATACAGCCTTTCAAAAATAGGAGCTAGAAAGTCCCCTGGAGGCAACATCTTTCTTCATTTGTTCCATACTTTGCATAGCATACTTACTAAAGGGACCTTTGTAAATTGCTGTGCAGTTGACTCAGATACCTTTTTCCATGTTAGCTCTGCTCACTCAGAGTACCCACCCCCGCCAAATATTACACTCTTTGTCATGCTTGAGAATTTCGCCCTTCACTTCCTGGTGGAGTTTGTAGGCCCTTGACTGTGCTGTGTCTTGCTCTGCCTACACTTCTGTTGTAGCTCCCCTCACCTTGTAATGACTTATTTATGCTTCAGTCTGTGCAACAGGCTTGGAGCCCCTGTGAGAGCACAGGAAGTGGGGGGTATGTGTATCTTCATCTTCATGTCCTCAGTATACAGAGTGGTGTCAGGAAGAGACCGACTGCTCCACAAATGCACGGAGGTGCTCAACTCAGGCTTGCAGGTGCTCAATAAATGCTTACGGGTGATAAATGAATAGAATGACATTGAGAGATTTTTATATCAATATGACATATTGCTATGTCATTAAAATATTAAAGCACAATTTTTATATTAATATTTCATGTAATTATATATGTATATATTAATTATAATATATAATATAATTTATATCAATATGATATAATATGATGTCAATATGATATATTGATGTGTATTCAATATATTAAAAGTCCAATTTCTATATTAATATTTAATATAAGTATTATATAAATTATATAATTAATATAAGTATTAATTATATAAATTATATAATTACTATATACTTAAATATAATATATAACATTATAATAATTATTAATTATATAAATTATATAAATCCTATCACATTGTATTCTTCCTATGGTCTAAGTCGACCTCTGGTTATGAAGGGCCCAAAGCCAGATATGAGCTTCTTGGAGCTTTTGACAGTTTCTGGTGGAGGCTAGGAGCTTTTGACAGTTTCTGGTGGAGGCTAGCATCCCTTGTCATCTACCTTGGCCTGGGAGGCCTGTTCCCCTCTACAGGGGATGAGCTCAGGGCTACACCTTTCCTTACAGGCTTTCACGGTGTGGTCCAGGCTCTATTTCTTTCTCTTTGAACCCCACTTTCACATGATTACGGTGACTAAAGGTGACAAAATGGGAACTGTTTTAGTGTAAGCAAATTAGCCTCTCCTACGAATTTTCTCCATGTTGTTTCGTCACATGTACTCATCTCAAAGGTCTTTTCCAGCCCTTCACACCCCTGTGAGTTGCATTAAGCAATGTCACTGTGCTGCAAAATGCTTAGAAATATGTGTGTGCATCACACAGAACTGTCCAGCCTTCAGAAGGAAAGGACCAAACATCTTTGTGCAGCTCCCTGTGGGAAAACAAAGATAGAAACTCAAATGGGCTCATTCTTTGCCTCTGTAAATATGTTTATCAGATCCTACTAGACAGTAGAGAGAATAGAGTCCAGTGTGTTGGTGCAAAAGCTGAGATAAGTACGTGAGGTTTTTTGAAGACTGAGGTTTTCCATTTCCTTGTTTAGGGAAAACTAGATTGGATACCTTGAAAGAAATTGAGATATTCTTGTTTATGCTTTTCTTTGATATCATGATTATTGATAGAACAATTGTTCTTGGACAAGGCAATCTGAAAATTTCTCAGTGGGGCCTCTGCTTAAGGAGATTTGAAGAGCATAGCTATAACTTATTTTTTAAAATTATAATAACTATAGCATTTAGAACCACTCAGCTTTTGGAAAGGCTTACAATCATGATCTAAGGGCGTGGCTATGTCTTTGACAGTGAGATAAATAACAAAGGCGATGTTGCCCTGGCCATCTTTACATTTAAACAACGCCCACCCCACGCCCTGCCCCACCCCCAGTTCAGTAAGTAGTGATGCTGAGTCTTGCCCCAAGTTACTTCCCAGGGATATTAGAATAAAGGCATTTGGAAACTAAAGATTCCATGTAAACACAGTAAATTTGTCCCTTTTTTGTTTTTTAACATCTAAGGGCTAAAATTTCCAGCTGTCTCTTAACACAAACTTCTTGCTGAGAGAGGGGGCGAGGTTACTTAAATTTTAGGATGTTGATTTTTGCCCCTAATACAGCATTTTTGAACTACAGATTCTTACGAATACAGGGTCAATATACCTCATTAAGCGGGTGTCTTTTACAGCAGGAGGGCTGCAGTTTCACCTGGGGAAACCACACATGGATTCAGTGTCCTAACGCAACAGTGAGAAGTCCTCTGTTCTGTGCATTCTGTAACTGCACAGAGACGCCATCACTGACAGGTAAAAGTGCTGCTGCTTGTGGTGGCAATGGACAGCCACAGTGTAGAATTTTTTTAATGCAAATTAAGTTTGCAAAGTAAGCACTTCTTTTCAAAAATTAGATTTTAGTTTTAAACTCATTTATGAAAGAATCACATGGCCGTGTCAACAGCTTAGAAGAAATTCAATTTCTTTAAAAACAAAAATATTTTTTATTACCCCGACAGGCAAAAGTAAATTCTGAATTATCCACTGAAGTTTTCAAGTGGGCTCTCTGAACCCGGGTTTCTAAATAGCAGCACTATCAACATTTTGCTCCTGATCATTCTTTGTTGTTGGGGCTGTTCTGTGCACTATAGTGGAAACCCTGGCCCCTTGGAAGCCAGAATCACCCATGGTTAAAATACCACTGTTCTAAACTAAACCAAAGCAAACAAATATTGAACAAGATACCTGGGACCCTGGCCTCAGTTTTTACTTTGTCACCCTTCGGTCCTTTATTGTTCGTTTCCACACCTGTAAATGGGCATAGTGACACCTGCTTCATTTATTTGCCCTGTAGTGTATGTCAGAATCATTGAAACACAGGGCCTGGCAAGAGGGAGATGATTAATTCGGAGATCTCTAAATAAGAAAGCGTTCTCCTTCTGTGGTTCCCCCTGCAGCCCAGGGCCTTTCAGATGTGTTTCTGTGTCTGTTCCCACAGTGTGGACAGAAGGTAGGAAATGTGCCCAGGCTCTTGTGTGTCTGTTATTCTTAAACACTGTATCCATATTGAACAACTGAAATCTTTATCGCCTAACAGGATAATCCCAGTAGTGTATGTATGTGTTTTTGTTGTTGGCTAATTTGTTTTTGTTTTTGTTTTTTTATTTTGTCAAGATGTCAGATGTCAAACTAGACTCAAACTATGGCAAAGTGCATGCAAAACCAGAATACTACATTGTATTATTCTGTTCCACCATAGCCCTCTTTAAAAGTGTATGTCCCTTTCTTCTGATTCTATATGGGATTCATCATGTTCCCTTACTTTAAAGATTCTTCCCACATATCCCCACCCTCCACCCACAACAAAGGCTTAACATATGTATAAATATACATGCGTATATAAAACAAAAACTCATCCTTAGCTCATTTAGTTTGTTGTAAGTGACTGGGTTAAGCCACAAAATAAACCACTATTAAAAAACAAATATCCCAGCACTTTGGGAGGCTGAGGTGGGCAGATCAGGAGGTCAGGAGTTTGAGACCAGCCTGGCCAATATGGTGAAACCCCATCTCTACTAAAAATACAAAAATTAGCTGGACATGGTGGTAGGTGCTTGTAATCCCAGCTACTCAGGAGGCTGAGGCACCAGAATAGTTCGAACCCGGGAGGCGTGGGTTGCAGTGAACAGAGATCACACCATTGTACTCCAGCCTGCGTGACAGGATGAGGCTCCATATAAAAAATAGTAATAATAATAAATAAATAGGAACAGCTTTGCATACATGTTCTCTGTAGAAAAAAAATGACACATTTCTATGAGGGAATAACAACATTCACTCACATTGATTTAACAACCAGCCCTAGGAAATTACTGACATAGCTCTCTGGACACTTAGAGAAAATACCTTCGAATTATAGCAACTCCTTCTTTACTTCTCCACACCGTTCCACAAATTTTTTATAAACATACTTATTTGTAATATGACTATGTGAAAGCTATTGTGGGCTCACTTCATTTGTGTATTAAGTGTGTGCCATCACAAGAAATAATGTAACTTACGGAGGTGAGAAAATTTAAGTTCCTCCTAACTTTTGCAAGCTTTTCAAACAGCTAGTTGTTCAGGTTAACTTCATTCTGTTATTTCTGAAATCTGGCATACAACTGGATAAGACAATAAATAGTATCAATAAATGCTGTCTTCCCTTGTGATTATTTTGATCATTGATAAAATAATTTATGACATATTTCAATTATATTATCTTGACATCACTAACAGCGCAGAATAATATTCCTGAAGTCTGAAGGAAATATTGGTTGGCAACCATAGCAGTAATATCAGAGACACTAACAAGTTATATTAATGACATAAAATCTAATTTCTACTTTCAAAATAGCATTTAACATGTTGAATGTTGACTAAATTAGTAAGTGCATGAAACAAAAGTTATTCTAGGTCCAGGAGCGTCTGATATTAGTGCAGACACCTTCTGCCTCCTTGGATAGACCGTGGCCCATTCCATCTGCTTTCCATCCTACACCTAAAGTGACTTTTTCAGAGTAGCAATGTGGCCAGGACACCACCCTTCCACTTCTCAAAAAGATGCCTCCCTGGCTTTGGTGCTGTGTCATCCCATGGAGGGAAGCAGGTGGGTAAGAGACTGACCAGAGACAGCAAGAGATTGAAGTCCCAGCCCTTAGCCCTGGTATACTCAGCTTTGATACATTCATGAGGGTGGAGTTCTCATGACCTAAACACCTCCCACCAGGCCCCATCTCCCAACATGGCTGCATTGCGGATTACACTTCCAATACATTCTTTGTGGGGTACACAGTCAAACCATAGAAACATCTTTAATGACTTTATATTTTTCCTAAAAAAAGACAAAATTCCTAAATAGGACCTAAAAGAGCTCTTTTGCTCCTTCCTGGTTCTTCCATTTTCTTGAACTGAAATTTCTAACACTCTCTGGAACCGTTTTTGTCCCCTGTGCTTTGACGTGTCTTACTTCTCCTCTTAGTTTGATCTCATCTCAAGTGTTTACATCTTAGGGAAGCTTCTCTGAACTCAACACTATGTCAGCCTCACAGCTGAGCTAACTCAACGTTAGGTCCACTCACTGCCCGCCATCGGGGTGTGCTGGAGCTGGGGCTCTGCACTGATGTGTGTGATGCCCAGGATCCTCGCCAGAACCCCAGATCCAAGACAGCAGGTGCCACGTTTGTCTTTCCCCACTATTGTATCTACAGCACCTTACATGGTGCCCTACACTGAATGCGTGCTTAGCAGACATTTGTGGAATTAGTGAGGACTTAGTGAGTGCACCTATACCTTCTCTCTTTTCCTGTTCCTGCTGACGCAACTCTGTTGAATAGTCATGACTTTTGCTTCATCACTGGGACCCGAAATGTCTACCAGTTGGTGTCCTCATACTGGCCTTGGCTCTGTTTCTTAGGATGGTAATGATCAAGCATCTCCATTTTTCACATCATGGCCCTCTGCACACTGAAGGCAGTTATTATGTCTTTGAGTCCTCTTGTCTTTATTTCTTTATTTTCGTCAACCATTTCTCATACTTTTCTTCATTTCCTTTCCTACCAAAACATCACTTGCTGTCCTATCAGCCTGCCCAAGATCATCTCTTTGTTAAAGGAGAATGGTGAAAATCTGACCTAGGAAGCTCTCTGGGTGAGTTTCCTCCCTCATCTATAACTAAATATTTACATCCAAATTATATCAGAAACCAGCAGAGTAGGCATCTTTATGGCAAGTGGCAATAAATTAAAATTTTTCTAATATCATACCAAAGTTTGTGACAGTCATAACCTGTCAAAATAGAAGAAAATACACGGCAGTTTATGAATCATCATTCCATTTGTATTTCTAGTACTCAAGCTCGATTTAAAAAAAGAGTTAGCTGTTCTGTTTTTCCTTAAAATTGAGTTGAGACCCCTACTAACCTTAATTAAAGCATAACGTATGCATTTTAGCAATTATATTTGAACTGTATAAACCCTGAACGTCTCAGCTTCATAGATATCTTGGGAGAAGTAAGGCATAGGAAAGAATCATACTGGAAGTACAAGCTGGATTTTGCCACCCTGTCTCCTTTCCAGAAGCCTCTTCTGTTTATCGTCTGAGTGTGGGTGCACACAGTGTGAGCTGCTACTGGCTGAGCAAGGATCCCTAAAGCCATTTCAGCACAATGATGGACACCATGTTGAGTTAGATTCTTCCTCGAATGAGATACTTCAAACACAGGCTGTCAAGGGCTATGAAGATCGTTTATTACAGATCTTTTTTGGTCCCCTGATGAAAAGTGCTACATAAGTACAGAGAATCATAATTGTTTTTATTATCATTATTGGAAGTGTGGTTGATCATCTTGATAGGCCTAATGTGGGGTGGATATTGACAAACCACCCTCTGATTTAATCATCTTTCTGGACATTTTATTTATAAATGAATCTTCTGTCAACATCAAGTTCTCATTAGGATCATTAGCATTCTACACTCTCCTTGGTAGGATCATGTAAAATTGATGGGCTCAAATTTCTATTAAATGCAGTGCATGTTTCTGGGTTGTTATTTATACCGAGCATCTGGAAGCCTGGGATCATACCATCTTGTAAATAAACATTACATTCTGTGATATCACCTTTCCTTTTTAAAAGGGTCTTTAGAAAGCTTTTAAATGGCACGGGGATGGAGTGCTCATTATAAAGATTGGAAAGATTGGAGCAATCATTTTATGTGTATGGAATTTCTGGGTAATAAGTGCAAATTAACATTGCAGAGAAATTGATGTGAACAGAGTACATTTCAGTTGAGATAGGATCCTCAGATTAAGAGCAATTTTTATTTTCATGTATTTATTTGCCCAGAGGTTTTCCATGTTGGCTGTCAGTTATAATGGGACATAATGCTGGATACTGAATACTGGTCAAATGATGAAACATTTTTTCAAAGACCCAGGAACAGCTGCTGCTTATTGAGTTACCAGCACCACTTCCTGAAGAATGTGATTTTGTTTCAAAGATAGCCAAGTACTGACCGGGCTGTCGCAGCTTAGTTTGAGCTATGATAACGTGGCATGTTGTCATATTCTTATTAAGTACACTTCATAAAGCGATTCCAGATCCTTCTCCCCTTTACTTGGGAAGGGGGAGGGTTATTGACTTTTGGAGACTATAAATCGATATGGCATTTTTATGATTGAGAGACAATCGACAGAGCATTTGTAGGATGTTTTAGGAAAATTAGGAAATTTCATAAACTCAAAAGAAAGAAAGATTCATGGAGTAGAATCTGGATTGCAAAATGCATGGAAGCTTACTGGAATCTGTGAACTTCTTAGGGTTACAAGAAAGATGCTGACTTGCTTGCCAAGCCCCACTCCTATGGGATTAAGTTTAAGGCCGACTTTCAAAGTATTTCTTGTGCTGCAAGATTTTGGAATGTCTCTTCAGTGAGACAGCTAAAATACCGTTGGTACATTTAACTCACTCACCTCCACCCTACATTTTCAAATTACTTTTCTCCTAAGCAATGTAAATATAGAGATAATTTTTATACCTAACTTAAGATGCAATAACTTTGTCATAATTCCCTTTTAGGTACAAGTAAAGATTCTTGATCTACAATAAAATCATCTTTCTAATTGAATTGAGAAAATTAGAAAAGAATGAAAAATGTCCATACAGGTCTATACGAAATGATCATAGCTAATAAATATTTTTAATAACATCAAAAATGTATGACTAGAAAAATATGTGAAACATTTAAAACAAAAGACTTTCAAAATGTAACTTGACCTGAAAATCCTACTTTTAAGCATTTATTCTAAGAGAACAGATAGGTATACATACAAATATTTGGTTAAAATGATATTACTTACAAAATTGTTAATAAAAATGTTTTTTATACAGCAAATGGTATAGATATTAATAGTCTTTTGGAGAATTATAGTTATATATTGTAAACATGTTCATTTAACTGTGTTAAGGGTGATATAATTATGGGTTGATTTTTATTTCCTTTCTTTCTAATCGTTAATATTTTCTTTAAAAAATTAAACAGGTCAGGCATGGTGGCTCACACCTGTAATCCCAGTACTTTGGGAGGCCAAGGCGGGTGGATCACTTGAGGTCAGGACTTCAAGACCAGTCTATCCAACATAGTGAAACCATGTCTCTATTAGAAATACAAAAATTATCAGGGTGTGGTGGCGGGCACCTGTAATCCCAGCTATTTGAGAGGCTGAAGCAAAAGGATCACCTGAACCTGGGAGGAGGAAGTTTCAGTGAGCTGAGATTGAGATTGTGCCAAGCATTCCAGCCTGGGCAACAGAGTGAGACTCTGTCTCAAACATACAAACAAAAACATTACACATATTTAATTTCTACAATCCAGAATATGTTTTTAAAAATTTATCAGAATAATATTTTTCTGAGCAGATTTTTCATTGTTTTCAAAAAGAGAACTAGATTGACACTATTACCTTAATACAGAGTTAACTAGATTGACACTATTACCTTAATATAGAGTTAACTAGATTGACACTATTACCTTAATACAGAGATAACTAGATTGACACTATTAACTTAATACAGAGTTAACTAGATTGACACTATTGCCTTAATACAGAGTTACTCCAAGATGCTTTTGGATCATTTTTTAGGAATGGTTTGAAAATTTTTTTTTAGTATTCTTTAAATTGATCACTTTTCTATTCATATGTTGTCAATTTAGAAGGGGACTTACAGTAGCTTCTGATACGAAGGCTGTATTTTTTAAAAAGCAACAACCAAACAACTTTCAGGTGAAATTTCCTTCTCTAAGAACCTTGAAGAGCGTCAAATTTTGATTCTTGGAAAATGACTTTGTTAGCATGCTGAACAGTTATGGTTTACTTCTGGTGTGCTTGCGAAACACAGTAGGTATTACATAGAACAGTTCTAGAGTAAAGTCCCTTACAGGCCTCTGGTTCCTACGTTGAGGAAGACATGATGCTATTAATTGGAGAAAGTACCCAGAATGAAGCTGTCCAGGGATGAATGTGGAATAGATGGAGGCATTTATGCAAGGGTAACCCTGAAGAGATTTGGCAGTTCTCTTATTCATTTAGATACTTGAGGTGAGGAGTTCGAGATCAGCCTGGGCAACATGGTGAAACTCCATCTCTATTAAAAATACAAAAAAATTAGCCAGGCTTGGTGGCTGTTGGCTGTAATCCCAGCTAGTCAGGAAGCTAAAGCAGGAGAATCGTTTGAACCCAGAGGGCAGAGGTTGCAATGAGCCAAGATTGTGTGCCATTGCACTCCAGCCTGGGCAACAAGAGCGAAACTGCCTCAAAAATAAAAAAAATAAAGACATTAAGCACCTACTATGTAGGAACGATTAAGATATAGGTAGGAAAAAAATATTGTTCTGAAGGAGCTGCTCCTGGTCTAGCGTGAGTCTGATCAAACGAGATTATCCTAATATAAATCAGATCATCCTATTATACATTCAGGAAGAACAATTTTAGAAAGATATATGCAGGGAATTACAGGAAGATTGAGAAAGATAGGGCAACTGATTTGTCCACATTTGCCTGACTTTCTTGGTTTTATTTAGAATGGAAAGTCCTGCATCCCAGAAATCCCCTCAGATCCAGACAAACCAAGATAGTTGGTCACTCTAGAAAGGCCATCTAACCTAGAAAAGGCTTTCTGGAGGAGATCAATCTGGACTTCTGAACTCAGTCTCCAAGTCAAGAAGGGCTTGGAGGGTAAGAGGTTGGTAAGGGTAGGTGGGTAAGATAGGTTGGTAAGAGTGGGCAAGGGTAGGTAGTAAGGGTGGGTAGGTAGGTTGTATGTATGGGGGGTTAGGGTGGGAATGACGGGAGATTCCAGGCTGAGGAAACTGCCTTGATAGAGAAACATCACAGTGTATGTGAGGAACCATGAGGCAGCTGTAATGTCACTCAAACACTGATTGACTTGAATGGAGCCAGAAGAGATGAGTTCTTGTCCTCTAGCAGGGCCTGGTACATCAGTTTGGGAGTGTTGCTGTTACAAAGAATCACAAACTGGGCAGCTTAAAGAGCAGACATTTATTATCTCACAGTTCTTGAGGCCAGAAGTCCAAGATCAAGGTGCTGGCAGGGTTGGTTTCTTCTTCAGGTCATGAGAAACTGTGCCATGCTTTTTCTCTGGCTTTTAGTGGTTGCCGGCCATCCTTGGCCTTCCTTGGTGTGGAAAGGCATCACCCCGATCCCTGCCTGTGTCATCACATGGCATTCTCTTCATGTGGGTGTCTGTGCCCGAATTTTCCCTTTTCATAAGGACAGTTATACCTGATCAGGGGCCCACCCTACTCCACTATGACCTCATCTTAACAAAAGTACAACTGCAACACTCTGTTCCCAAGTAATGTCACATTCTGAGGTCCTGGGAGTTAGGACTTCAGTAAGAATTTCTGGGGATATAATTTGACCTTAACAGCGGGGATGGGTGGTGGAGGTTCAAAAGGGACACAAGAGGCCTCATGACCCTACAGACTGGGGAGCTTGTTTCCCCATTGGTTCACAGTAGCAGAAACCTTGAAAGTGTTGGGGAAAACTCTGCTTCAGTCCAGCCGACGCACACTGAAGAACACTGGGAGAGAGCCTGGAGTCAATCCGCCCTCCAGCTGTGGATCTGAAAAGGGTCAGATCATCCCCATGTGGGAAGGGAGAAAGGAAAGGATCAGGGGGCCACATTCCCTGTCAGCAAATACTGGATCTGCTGAGATCACTCTTCAATTAAGAATAAACAAGATCAAACACAACCTATTCAAAATTGCTCTGGGTCAAGAGGAAAGAAATATCCTTCTGAGGAATGCTGTTCACTGGAAGCCTTCTAAACATTATTTACCAAGGTAACCAGAAGAAAATAATTTGACAATGAAGATGCAAATGTATACAACCTCTCCAGAACAGCTGCAGAAACTGCGAAGAGATGACAATGATGATTGGAAGAAGAAGGATCACAAAGAAACCGAACGTCAAGTAGAATTAAAGGCTTCTATTCACACCTTGGCTGTGGAGTGGACACCATAGACAATAGCATTGACATTTAGAGCTCTCCCAGGACACAGAAGTAAAAGACAATAAGATGAGAATAATGGAAGAAAAAAATGGAAGGCAAAAGCACCAAAAGACAGATTTCTCATGCAGTTATGGCTACTTATAAAAAAGCCCAGATTGATTGGAAAAGAATTTGAAAAAAACATTCTGGATCTGAAAACACACATGCACGCGCGCACACACACACACACACACACACACACACACAACTGTGCCTACATTTAGACATTTAAAAATATGATTATACATTTAATTTTCATAAAGTTGCAATCATATTTCACATATAGAATTATGTTGCTTTTCGTTTTTTACCCCTTAGCATGATATTGTGAGCATTTTCGATGCTGTTAGATACATCACACAAAAGACTTGTTATGGCCACGTGTTATTTTATTATATGACTATATCATAATTTGAGGATTGCACAATCTTATTTTGAAATTTTGCTTTTTGTGAGTAATGGCGCAGTGTGTATTTTTGCTTATATATTGTTTCTTATGCCACAGACTATCTCCAGAGGATAATTTCCTAGGAATTGAATTACTAAATCAAAGGACATTCAAACCAGAGGTTCCCAGACTTTAGGATTCCACAGACCAAGAAATTTCAAAATAAAATAAAATAAATAAGGGTCCAAAATAGTGTTGTTTATGATTTACTTTTGTCTAGCAAGTACACTAAAAAAAAAAGCCTGAGGTATAGCATGATTATTCATAATAGAGACTATATTTTACACCAAAAATTTGAGACAATGTAATCTCACATTACACGACTAACTAAGTTGAATAGTTAGTTCCATGAAAAACTCAGTACATTATCTTTAGTATTTTACTCTCTATCAGTGACAGTCTGACAGTAATGGATAGCAGTCCATTAGCTGGCACTTTGGTAACACTGAGTGAAACACTCAGCTTCTGAAATATTGCAATGCATTATTTGCTGTTTTGAAGATGCAATTTTAAGTTTCTATGTTTGCACTGTTGCACATTCTGGAGATGGAAGGGCTTATGCAAAATATATCATTTTAAGTTATTTTTTCATAGTCCTGAAGATACCAACACCTTTGATGGCAGGCAATTCCTAAGCAGACTGGTCCTTTCTGCATTGCCAAAACATAGCCCTGTCTTTTGAGCTAAAAGGGGAAGAAGGTCCATGCTCTGGCGCAGAGGTAGAAGACAAGGGCTCTGCAGCTTGACCCGGAGTGAAATTAAGGTTCTGCCACTTTTCTGCAATGTGGCAAGCCTGAGGGTGCATGACATGGGCAAGCCTGAATTTCCTCAGCCATGAAATTGGGGCTGATACTCCTACCTACTTTATAAGATCATCATATTTTTAAAAATCAGCCACATCACTTAGTACAGTGCCTGCCATATTCTAAGGACTTTAATGTAAGTTACCTATTCTTTCTGCAGATTGCCATTTGTTTTCAAACACTGTGAATCAAGAGGCAACAAACTTTTTCTCTACATGGTCACACAGTAAATATTTCAGGCTCTGTGGGCCCTCTAGTCTCTGTTGCAACTGTTCAATAGTTAATGCATCAGTGAATAACGGTAGCTGGCTTTCAGTGAAACTTTATCAACACTGACAGAATTTCATATAATTCTCACGTGTCATGACATCTTCTTCTGTTTTTTTCCCAACCATTAAAAACTAGAAAAACTATTGTTAGCTCAATAGTCATACAGACACAGTTAGCTCTGGTGGTTGCAGTTTGCCAACCCCTGCTATAAACCGTAAGGAGATGTTAGAACAATTTTATCCAATAGTACTTTTGTGAATAACACATTTTCTTGTAACTAGGATTTAGAATCATTATTTTGAAAGGAAAATTTTGAAAACATCACGCAGATCTATGGCAAGAAGAATTGTAGGATTGTTATACAAATCCCTGGTCCCGCCTCCTAATCCAGGGAACAGAGAGATGGGGGCCCAGCCGGCTGAGTGGGCTCCTAGAGGTCCTCCTAGAAGTTTGCCCCAGGTGAGAGTGAGGACTGACATGGAACATTCCTGAATCCAGGCCTGGAGTTCTTTCCATGGCACAGAATCATATGATTTTATATTGCATACTTTGTAGTTAACTAGACACTGAGATTTTTATTCGTCAATGAAAAGCTTATTCAAAACTTTGTTCCCCTGAGAAGAAAAGATAAACAATAATTTCACGTGGTAATTTTCCAAATTTCTGAACCGTATCTACATATCCAAACACAGCTGTATGAAGGCACAAACTGGCTCCAGGCAAAGAATAAGCCCGCTCACCCTTGTTTCAAAGCAAGGCGTGCTACTTATTCAATCAAATGTACTAGAGGGCTCCCACCCCAACTAGAATAAAACAATAAATCCAAACCCAAAAACAGCTGCTGACAATATCTGCCATTGGCCCTCTCTTTTCAAGAGGCAGGAGAGTGAGACAGAGGAGGGAGGGAGGGAAGGGGAGAGAGAGAGAGAGAGAGAGAGAGAGAGAGAGACAGAGAGAGAGAGAGAGAGGAGAGAGAGAAAGATTGATTTCACATTTCAAATAAAAAGATACATATTTATTATTGGTTGGTGAAGTCTCTTCACAATAAGAATTTTAACTGAGTAACATCTTGGGCAGCATTCTTGGACTTATAAGTTTTGGGAGTTGTTTATTTTTATTTTGGAAATGGTGGTTTTAATTATTTCTTTTTCTTAAAGAAAAATATGACCACTTTATTGAGGTCTAATATACAAATGTACATATTTAGTGTACACAACTTACTAAAGACATATTCATTTTTCACTGGAATTTATTTATATTATATACTTATTCCTTGAGGTTCAGAAATAGCTTTGTACTAAAATAAGACTATAGATAGATGATTAAAACTTTTTCTATATATTTTCTATCTTTTTATAATGTGTGCACTTATATGATTCTAACGTTCGCAATAGTTAAAATGAAGAACAATGTGTTTTGCATGAAAGGATTTTTAGAGAGGTTCGTTGCACTTCTTTTTTTTTTTTTTTAAACATCTTTATACTTTATAGAAGTTTATGGAACCATGCTGTCCACTTTTCACACTGACCACTTTTCACATTGAAATGTGGCTGATTTGAATTGAGATGTTCTCTGAGTATAAACCTACACACAAGAGTTCAAAATCTTAGTAGAGAAAAAGAATGTAGAATATCATTAATATTTAGGTCTTGTGTACATTTCAAAATAACATTTTGCGTCTATTAGTTAAAATAAAGTATTCCATTTAATTTTACTTGTTTCTTTTTACTTTTAAAATGTAGTTACTAGAAAATGTTCACTTGCTTATGTGGGTTGCATTTTATTTCCGCTGGGCAGTGCTGTAAAAGCTGTTCAGCTGTCATCGGTAAGTCTGGGATGATTTTTAAAGCAAGTTCACAGTAGTTAATGATGGAGAAAGGAACTGAGAGACTTCAGGGGGGTGAGAGGAAGATTCAACTTTTACCATTTATTCTCTTGTACCTTTAACATTTTTTTTCTCACACGCACATACTACCTATTTAAAAATAAACCATTTAAAATAAACATAAAAATAAAAGACATTTTTACAGAGAACACTGCAGTTAAATTAGTGTTATTTGTTAATAGGAAAGATGATCTTTTCTTTGTTATTTACTTATTTACTTATTTATTTATTTATTTTTACCATTCAGGGTATGTTATTTGTTGTTGCTACTGAGTTTGTGTGTATTTGTGTGTACGTGCATGTGCACCAGCGTGTGTGCGTGTGTGTGTATGTGTGTGCATGTGTGCCTCTGTGTGTTTGCATATATGTGTTCACACCAGAGTATGTGTATTTAAAATATTCTTTTATGGACAGAATTAGATTTGATTGGCTCAGAACCCTAGTCTCCCAATATACCAAGGAAAATGTAGCTTTTATAAATTTCAGTTAGAAAAATAAATAATATTTTTGTGGGAAAAATTAAAATAAATTCCCAAAATATCTTGTATTAAGAGAGAGCCAGTACACAGAATTTTAAAATCCTGGCCTGGGACCCTTCTTCCACAAAGGATGTAACTTAATGATCCTGTGGTTATTTAAAATAACACTTGTTTTTTCAAGTGGCATAAAAATACAATTGTCTACTTTTAGTATAAATTCAGTTTACTTTCCTCTTAAAAAGAAGTCAATTACAAAGCAGTAAATTTGAAATTAAATACTTTATTTCAACTAATATTTATC
The DNA here is from genome assembly GCF_048565385.1 of Saimiri boliviensis. Taxonomy (NCBI): domain Eukaryota; kingdom Metazoa; phylum Chordata; class Mammalia; order Primates; family Cebidae; genus Saimiri; species Saimiri boliviensis. The sequence continues at coordinate 10,310,835 of NC_133466.1, forward strand.
TTTTATGGGAAAGTATTCCCTAAAACATAGCCAAAGATCAAATTCTGTTAATTTCATAATAATCAGTTTTATTACTAGTGATCGTGTTTATCACAATCTTAAGAAAACAAATTCTAAAAAACCACTCTAAGGACTGATTTGTGTTCAGTTAATAACTTACTTTTCTAACACTGTAAAATGTGATAAATTACATAAAACTCATATGTCAAGAATTATTTCTGCAACATCACTTTTTAGTATTATGTTAAACCATATGAAACTTCTCTTAGGAGATCAACTTTGCCTACCAAAATGTCACTCTTAATATGATTCAATACAATATTGACTGAAGTTTTATCACTTCCCTTTTACTGTCTATTGGAAAATTACAGCTGTGTTCTAAGAAACATGGGTCATTGTTTCTTTACATATTTTGGCACATCTATTTAGCCATATGTCGCAAGCATCTACTTTATAACTAAACAAAAATTGGTGTTCTCTTTTAGCAAGTTCATTCTTCCTGTAAATGTTTTCCAATATGATCTCTTATCCTATGGTTTTCAGAAAAGCTATTGTTTCATTGTTGAAATATTATAGCTGTTTAGCAACTTTCCTTCCCACATTGTCAGTACCAAATCACTATTATCAATTTCAAAATATGGTTAACAAAATAGTCCTACTGTCTTAGTCTGCTCGAGCTGCCATGGACAGAATATCATATGTTGGGTAGCTGAAACAACAAAAATGTTCTCACAGTTTCAGAGGCTGGAATGTCCAAGATCAAGGTACTGGCAGATTCAGTTCCTGGTAAGGGCTCTTTTCCTGTCTTGTGGACAGCCACCTTCTTGCTGTGTCCTCATGTTAGAGAGGAAGAGAAAGAGGGAGAGCATGCCCTCCAGTGTCTCTTCTCACAAGGACATTAATCCTTTTATAGAAGCTCCATCCTTATGACCTCATCTAACACAAATTATCTCTCCAGTCCCTGTCTCCAAATACCATCGCACTAGGGGTTAGGATTTCAACATAAGAATTTTGGGGAGATATAACACACTCAACACTCATCAGAAGAATTAGCCATCTCTTTTACACCACCAAACATTCCTTTCTAAATAATTCTAAGAGGGAAGAATCTTTCTTAAAAAATATTATTCATTTATTTGCAAAACACCTAAATTACCATCTGCTTGCTCCAACCTGTCTTTCCTGGAATTGATTATGTTTCCCTCTGTTCACTGCACCCTTAGCTCCCATCTCAAAAGAGTATTTCTTGTCTCTGAGTAGTTCAAGGATTAGACCTACAGGTTTTCCACCAGGATGGATGGAATGTTCTTCCACATTCCTTTGTCCACTCACCTTCTATGCCCACTGCTTTCTTGTTCTTCCTTTAAGGTCCAACTCAATGTACAGCTTTTCTATGAAGCTCTTTCCAACCTCTCTGAGCAAAACTAGCCTTCCCTGCCTCACATTCCACAGCTGTCTCACTCTCCCCTCTATTGTTAGGTTCTGTGGTTATTGTTAGTATGTCTTCCTCTCCATTAGTCTCTATACTCTTATATAAAGGATGGTGTCTAGCAGTGTCTTACATGTGGTAGGAGCTCAATGAATGCAGGTGGCATGAATGGTTACTATAATTGTTATAGTTACAAGGACCATGGGTTCAGTTGTGAGAGTTCAAGGGCTTACTAGGCAGGAGGTAAAACGTTCCTTAAATGCATTGCAGCTCTTGAGGGATAGGAGATGAGAGCCTCTGGAATTCTCAGAAGACCCTATCCAAAGGATTTAAAGTTTCAGATAAGTCCAAGGCTTTCAGGAAGGAAATCCCTGAAATTTCATTCTTCGGTGCAAGGCCAGCCTGTGAGCTGTTGCTAATTCTAGATTCGGGCAGACATATGAGAGATCTTTGCTCCAGGCAGGGGGTCCTGATACTCACAGATACAAATCTTACCTGTTCTTTGACTTTTGTAATTTCCTTACCACCCTAACCCCTACATCTCCAGTTGTCTTTTTCTTCTGTTGGGCTCACACCTTTTGGAATTACGTCACTCTTATCATAATTTAATGAGATTTCCTGGGAGTTTTTTTTCCCACTGTGGACACATAGCTATGATTTTATGAAAGCCATTGGGATAACTGAGTGATTTTTTTCAAAATTAGGTTGGCTGGGTATATGATACAATACGTGGATGTATTGTATTATGGTTAGAAAAGAAATATTTGTGTTAAAAGGGAAAGAAAAATTCTGTACTTAACACTGAAATAAAATATAGAAACAAAATAATCAAGTCTGTCACAGGTAAGGAAAAATGCATCTGACCAGAGGCAGATGGAAAATGAGCATTTACAAAAATGCAATATGAATGGTAGTTCAGGCCTGCTTAACAATTTGAATTTGAGAAGCTTCGAAGGATACATTTTAGGGATAAAAAGATTGTGAAGTCCCTCCCCTTGCTTAGAGGAAAAATCTCATGATTCCTTAATGTTCACCTTCCAGGATTTGCACACTACATTGAAATGATAGTTTTTAATGCATTAATGTTTATATAACTACTATTTTTGCAGACATTTAAATTATAGAGGACAGCAATTGTTGAGGGGAGAAAAACAAATATAAATAAATAGAAGCTAGAATTTTTTCCCTTCAGAGGTAAGTGTTTGCTATTCATAGCAGAGAATACTTGTACTATTTGTGTAAGATTGTTCTTCAGACCAGCAAAAACGAGTTTCTCCCAATATAAAAATGCCAAAAGGGGGAGAACATACAATAGGCTAATAAAACAAGTTTTGATTCTTGACAAGTAATATAACGAACAATATTATTTTTATAGGTATGTCAACTCACACTAGCTATTTTTGTCTTTTTCATGGGAAAAAAAATCCAGGAAGAATGCATAATTGGAGTACAACTCACATTATGCATCCTTAGCTTGGACACAATGTGTATCTCTTGTTACTTAGTAGCTTGGGATTTTATATCACGAAATACCTGTTTGGAGCTATGGTATCCTATTTGTCAGTTCCCAGGTTGGGGCAACCAAAATGCTCTGTGGGTCCTTCAGGCAGGGGACAAGGGGCTCGGGGCGAGGTGCAGAAATGAACCTTGGCAGGTGGCACACATCTCTTTGCCCAGACAATCCCCAATTTGGGCTAGCTGTCTTTGGGGGTAACTGTACATTTTACCCTTTTCACTCTCAAAAGTGTCCCCATTTACTGGATGATACATCGCATAGTTATCTTTGACGTGGGATGCACATGATGAAGGGGAAGCATCAAGCTGGAGATCATCAAAATCAAGGTGCCAGTTGGTTCCTGTTGGAGGTGCTGAGGAATCTGTTCCTTGCCCCAGCCTGGCTTTGGGTGGCTGCTGGCAACCATCGCCGTTCTTTGGCTTAAAGGTGCACCACCTTATTCTCTGCCTCCCATGTCACACATCCCTGGATCTCTGGGTGTCAAATTTCTCTCTGTCTTCCTCTTATAAGGACACCTAGCACTGGATGTAGAGCCCACCCTAAATTCAGGATGACCTTATCTTGATATCTTTAGCTCGATTACATTTGCAAAGTTTCTTCTTCCAAATAAGGTCACATTGACTGGCTCTGAGGTCACACATCTTTTGGAGGTGGCCACAATTCAACCCACCACTTTGGGCAGAACTGGCTTTACTCAGAATTATAAAAAAGCAAAGCAAACTTCTTACTGGTGACCTGCATCCTCCCCTTCCAGCAGGGGCATAAAATCCTTGTCCTGCCTCCCGACTAAACTGCTTTCCCCTTTGGGCCTGCTTCACCTGTTCTGGAAGATGCCTGAGCTTAGAAGCTGCACAGGTGATTTTTAAATTCATCTGTGTGTGTCTCATTTCCATGTTTGGTGAGACAGCAGGGAGACTGATATCACAGGAGTGAGGGAAGATTCCATTTTACCCCTCCAACCATAGATCGCGATTTAACAAGCCTCCTTAGGAAAAACAGTGACTCCAGGGGTGATTGTGATAGTGGAAATAGTATGCAAAGCGTACACCAGAGCCTTTAAACCATGCTTAAAGGCATGCCGTATCAACACCCACCCTTTTGCCAAGCTCGAGTGTCTGCCTGTTACTCCTGTCTATGCCTTTTCCTTGGCCAAACAAACTTTTTACAGAGCCCTTTGATCATTTTCTCTTTCCATGCCAGAAATAAACTTTGTTATCCACTGTGTCTGGAACATCCTCCCACTTTCCAAACCATACTGTTTTTCATTTCTGCATTGATTTTAGTCTCCCTCCTTCAGGTGGGGTTAAGGATGTCATGACATCATTGCCTATAGACTTTGCTAAGATGGTGGTTTTTAAAAACAAATGTGTCATTTTGAAAAAGCCAGAGAGACATGTAGTCATCCACTTTAGTGTAACCTGTGCATTACATGAGGTTGCAGAAAAGACCTCACCGGAGAGATTCCCGGATCTTCTTGATCAGAATAGCTTTGGTTAAGCCAACCTATCCGGGTAGGAATGATTTGCAGAAGAAATACTGGAAGGGCTTGGGCAAGGTGTATCCCTAGTGAATGAAGCAAGCAAAATGCCACAGGGTTGATTGCCCCAGAATATAGAAAAGTATGAGCTACATTAACAGAACTTTTTTTTTTCTGTTAGTTTCAAGACTCTCATATTGCATTTGAATTATATTGAAAAATGCTCTGTTCACTGGATGGTTTGATTAAGTAAGCATTCTCTACTTACGTGGTGAAAATAAATATCAAGAGAATAATCACACATGCCAAGTGTGTCCAGTGAAGCAATATGTGTAGGCAGCTTTGGAAACAGCGACACAGTGATTATCTGTGCATAACTTGTTCATAATATCATCACTGTCTAGACTACTAGGCAATTAGCATCCAGACATACTATAGCCCAGATTGAGGAAGGTTGTTAAAAAATGAAAGAGTAATCCTACTCGACAAAGAAAGGCTGAGTTCATTTGGTACGTATTGGAATTTGACTCTGGATTGAGATTATACTTTCAGGTTTCCCTTCCTTTTATGAGTCTCTGGTTGGTCCGTGTTCCTATCAGTGAAGGCAGTAAGCTATTTCTTCTAATCATCTGGCTTAATAATTATAAATATATTTGGTGCAAGGCATATTTTGTTTGCTGTGATAATTCTTACCAGTTTCTACCTCTTTATCCTTCTCCCTCTACATCGCTTTAAAGGACAGACTTTCACTTTTAAAAAAGGAATGTTAGTGTTGTAGAAGTGCCTGTGGAGAGGCACTCTGCTTAGAGAAGACTTGCAAAACCTCAACAAGGGTATGTGTGTGAAAAGAATGGCATGAATCTTCCAAGTCACTGTATCGTTTTTTAATCTACTGGACATTAGGTATAGCATAAATTCACAGAGCGGCAGAGGCTGCTATGCGTTCCAAAGTCTCTTTCTTTCTCTTTCTGCCACAATAGCTGGATCACCTTTCCCAGTCTCTCTTGCAACTGGGTGGGTCAGGTGACTGAGTTTTGGCCAATAAAACTTGGGCAGAAGTAATTCATGCCGCTTCTGGATCTGACCCCGAAAAATCTCCAACTGAATTCTTCATACCTGCTTACTTCTCTTGTCCACCAACTAACACAGATGAGAACTAGAAAGTTTTGGGAGATAATAGATTCAGAAGAAGATGGAGTGCCATGACACCACTATAAAGAGAATACCCCCACCTAGAAATCCTGTGTTTATGTCATGGGAGATAAATATATTTTGATTTTATTTTTATTTTCTTAATTTAATTATTTTTTAAATTACATTTTAAGTTCTGGGGTACATGTGCAGATCATGCAGGATTGTTATGGAGATATACACATGCCATGGTGGTTTGCTGCATCCATCCTCCCGTCATCTACGTTAGGTATTTCTCCTAATGTTATCCCTCCTCAATTCCCCCAATCCCTGCTATCCCTTCCCTAGCTCCTCCACCCCCCAACAGGCCCTGGTGTGTGACTGTTCCCCTCCCTGTGTCTATGTGTTCTCATTGTTCAACACCCACTTATGGATGAGAACATGCGGTGTTCGGTTTTCTGTTCTTGTGTCAGTTTGCTGAGAATTTTATTAAGTCACCGAATGTTTTAGGTTGTTAATTACAGCAGATAACTAACCTGTATGCTAGCACTATGCTTATTTATTTGGTGTGCTAAAATAGGGGAACATCAGATGTATCTAGGGTAACTGAAGGGTACTTTGCATCTGAGTCTGAAAAACCACATACAGTGTAGTTTACTGTGAGTCACTCTTTGCATGAATATGATCCATGTAATCAACATGTTCCCTGTTGAGCATCTATTGGTTTTCAATGCCCAAACTTCATAGAGTATACATATCTTTCAAAACAATATGTTTGGCCTATGTATATTGAGGAAACATTTATACTGACATTCCCAAATGTGAATACCTCATCCAGTCTAGCTACAAGAAAAAAGATGCTATTTGTAAAGTAATGAGAGGTCTTTCCACTAAGAAGTTTTGTGAGAAGTGGTATATTTACTTTTTCAAATGTTATTGTTTAATCTTAGGACAGTTTTAGATTTATAGGGAAGTTGAAAAGATGGTATTAAAGAGTTCCTATAGATTCCATATTCAGTTTCCCCTAGTGTTAAGATCTTGCATTGCTATGTATGTTTGTTACAACTAATGAACTAATATGAATACACTCTTATGAGTTGAAGTCCATACCTCACATTTCCTTGGAGTTACCACCAATCAGTGGTCAGACGAAAGAGAGGTATACATTCACTGGGCATTCCTAATGGAATACCCTCTGAGAGAAGCCATGACCTGCACACCCACAGCAGCTATTGCTGACAACCATTGGCATTTCTACAGTGATCATGCAGCAAAGTTGTAAGCATTTGTCATGTTTGCCTGACATTGATGTGTAAAAGTCAACAGAAGGTGGAGGGGCCTGATGTTAAGGCCTGAGATTGCCTTGCACCGTGATGGCTCTGTGAAATCCGTTTAATCCCGACTGCCCTCAATTGTGCTTTTGCTTTACATCTGTTCTGTCCCACCTCAACATCTGAATTTCAAATTTCTGAGAGGACTGACTGTGTTTTCTTCGTCTTGCCCTCAGGATCTCTGCAGTTTACATGAACATACCTGCACATGGCCCCACACCTGTGCACAGGGCCTAACATGAAGCAGGACTTGGTAAGCTCTGGCACACAGGAAGAAACATCATTGCAGGTAGAGGGAGCAAGTAAAACATCACAGGCAGAAGATGTTGAATCTTCTGACCAGGACAGAATTCTTCAGTTGATAGCTGTCCAGAAGTGTAGGCAAATCACCTGACCATTGATTGGTGGTAACTCCAAGGTAATGTGAAGTATGGACTTCAGTTCCTAATAGTGTATTCATATTAGTTCATTAGTTGTGACAAACATACATAGCAATGCAAGATCTTAACACTAGGGGAAACTGAATATGGAATCTGTAGGAACTCTTTTATACCATCATTTCAATTTCCCTATAAATCTAAAACTGTTCTAAGATTAAACAATTAACATTTGAAAAAGTAAATACACCGCTTCTCACAAAACTTCTTAGCGGAAAGATCTCTGATTACTTGTAGGAACCACAACCTAATCTAACCGAAGGGATGGTCAGTGGAAGGTGAAGGAGTCACACACATGTGGAAACTCCAGCAGAGATCCAAGAACGCAGGGAGTGATGCGTTTTCTCCCAATTACATTTTTTGTTGTTGTTGTTTTTTATTACATATCCATCCTCCCTCAAACTGTTGAAAGACTGAACGTTTTACTTTTGTCCCTGCAATGAAAACATCACAACCAGAGATAGAAAAGCCAGCTTTCAAAGCAGATGCTGAAATAACAAAGTTGCTTTTAAAATGAGTACTTAAGAAAATGGCCATTTGCACTGGTGTGGCACCGATGTAGTTACAGCAGTATTTATTTTTCTATGGAATGTGTGAGCATGTTGTGGGTTGTAAGTGGAACCCTGGCCAATCCCAGCCAGGCGTAAAGGAATCATTTAGGTTCCCTTCAAAATCATTAGAACTATTAGTCCTGACTTGAAATGAGTGAAATGCACAAACTCCTGCCAAAGAGAAAACCAGTGAGTTCTGCTACTTTTCAAAGTCGTCAAAGCCAGCCTCTCCAGGATGGAATATTTCAGAGTCGAGTGCCTTCTTGTGCAGTTGTGCAATGTATGTGCTGGGCAGGGACCTTGGCTGTCTCATAGTTCTTTTCCCTGGTGCACAGAAAAACTGTCATCGGCCACCATCCTGGTGTCCAGCAAGTGTGCTTGATGGGGCAACATCAATACCTGTGCTACCTGGGGGTGGAAGACATCCACACAGGAGGCCATCCTTCTTGAAGAACTCAGCCCTAGATTCCCAAGAGCTCTTCCTGTATGGGAGGGCATGACCTTAACTCTCCACTGTGCTGAAGTTGTCCACCTTTCACGGTATGGTGAAGACTGTTTTATTTTACCGATGGTTAAATAGAGGCTTTCTTGACACCTACAGTACTCAAATCCTTTCAAAACCTGCTGATGTGCATGTGGTTTGAAGAGAACATTTGGAGAGATGAACAAGTTTTTTCTTTTCAGTGAGTGTACACACCCGCATCGTTCCAATGATTACATATACTTTAAATTTGGACAAGCCTTTTAACCCTGTAAGATCTAAGTGATCTTATCTTTTAAATGGAGGGATTGACCTTGGCCAGAGATGCTTAAGCTGTGTGTTGTGAAATCAGTTTAATGGGTCGCAACCAGCATTGAAAGATAAAGAATAGAATAGAATAGAATAGAAATCAGAATTTTTGTTTCGTTGACTTTTGCAAGAGGCAAGAGCTGGTTTTTAGAAGTGGATTATTAAAGACACTTATGTATGGGTCCACTGTGTTGCAATGGAAAAATATACTTAAAATTCTGAAATCCACTGGTAGAGTTGATACACATAGTCCCTTACTAAAGATTAGAAATTTTTTTTGGTGTTTATCTTCACTTGCCCCTGAAGCCTCTTAGTTTGAATGTGTCATCTGTTTCTTCTCGAATTGGGACAAATCAGTGAGGTAGCCTTAAATTATAGTAGCATATAGGTTGTATCCAAAATAGTTTTACATATAAAGTGTATAGGGAAGAGGCAAGGAATCACTGTGGTCTATAAAGTGCTCATCTGGTGATAGGGAGGCTACTATATATTTTTTCTTTTTTTGTTTTATTATACTTTAAGTTCTGGGGTACATGTGCAGAACATGCAGTTTGATACATAGGTATACACGTGCCATGGTGGTTTGCTGCACCCATTATCCCATCATCTACATTGGATATTTCTCCTAATGCTATCCCTCCCCTATCCCCCAACCTCTGTTATCACTCCCCTAGTCCCCCACCCCCCAGAAGGCCCCAGTGTGTGATGTTCCCCTCCCTGTGTCCATGTGTTCTTATTGTTCAACACCCACTTATGAGTGAGAACATACTATATATTTTTTAATGTGAGAGGTAGCATATGTGCATCTTTGATGCAATCAGTACAGATATATTTCAGAATTAGCTAGAATCCTATTTTCTTGACTGAGGGCATTACTGGGCCACTACTAGGCAATTTAGAAGAAGAATCGTAGAAAAAAACCTAAATGAACAGATTTTAGTTTATCATAGTTAACCAAAACTTATTGTTTAATTTGACTTTTTAAACTGACATGCATGCGAGATGAAATTTTATTTGGATGCTTTTATTTGCCTAGCGCTGCTCTAGGTGTTTGGGATGTATCAGGAAACAAAACATAACTCCCTGGCCTGATAGAGCTTGCATTCTAGCAGGAGATAGAAATTAAACATTCATTATCACTAAACGCATCATACTGAAGTTGCTAAATGCTATGAACAAGAGCAGATCAGGGTAAAGAGGGTTAGGATTTCTGTGGGGTGGAGGACAAGTTGAAGCATTACCCAGAAAGATCTGGTGAAGCCTCACAGAGAGGACATAGAGTAGAATAATAGACATCAGAAACTCAGAAAGGTAGGTGGGCTGTGATGGAGGCGAGGGACGAGAAATGGCTTCAATGGACAGTATTATACACTCTTTAGAGGATGGATACACAAAAGCCCAGACTTCTCCACTAGACAATATATCCATTAACTCAACTTCAGTGTACCCCTTACATCTACAAAAATTTTAAAAAGATGAAATTGGATCAAATGCTGGAAGGGGTGAGGTGATTGGCCAAGAGCATATCAGAGAAGAGTTTTCCTAGGGGAGGGGACACCCCAGCACCCAGGAGCTTGTCTGGACAGCACAGGCTCGACTGGTGTCTAGTTGGTGAGAGGGGAGGGACAGAGAAGGTTATAGAGGAAATGAGGGACTCTCTATAAACTTTGGCTGCTATTTTGTGTAAAAAGGAGAACCACCAAAGGATCTGGGCAGAAGAGTTATATAAGCCCGCCTAAGTGATCAACGCTGTAGATGATGTGTTGAGAATAGACCATAGGGACCCAAATTAGAGGCAGGAAGATCTTTTCGGGGCTCATGCTCAGCAGGGAGACCTTGTTGGCTCAGACCATGGAGGGAGCAGGAGGTGGTGAGAAGTGGTTGGGTTGTGGTTATCTTTTGAAGACAGAGCCAAGAAGAATGCAGGAAGTTTAAGAGTCAAAGATGATTCCAAGAGTCTTAGACCTGATTAAGCTAAAAAATGCCATTCATTTAACTGATTCCTAAGGAAATGGTGGCTCTGAATCTGCCATAACGCTCTTTTCAAATAATGTGACAAATCGCCTTGCAAAGATTCCTCTTTCAAAGGACTATCAGTCTGTTTGGAAGAGGACTATCTTCCTGTTCCAAAGAATTATCTAAAGTATTCACAGTGAACTAAGAACAGTTAGATACCTCCAGCAAGACACAGATGATAAAGTTCTACGCTAACTTTCTGTCTTCACATGTTGATCACTTCATAAACGTTTTTTGAAGGTTATTGTTTACATGGTTGGCCATAAAATATTTTTGAATGAGCCAAATTGCAAGTTTGGTTTCAGGTTTCAAATTCAGTTTGTTTGGGTGGACAGCATCTTATTAAAATAACATTGTGTGGCTTATTCCCATGTGCATCTAGCTGTTGCTCCCCATGCAAGCAACTAACTACTGATGTATGTAGTTTTGTTCCAGCTGGTGCTAAAAAAGGACACATTCAATGAATTATTTTTTAAGATTTGAATATTTTATAGTGCTGATTGGGCAGTAACTGTAGGAAAAGGAAAGAATATGAAAAGTCTGCTGTGTGCTGTTATTAATCCCAGAGAGTTGTTCTTTAATATAGTCCAGATCACAAAATGTCCTCATGAGACACAGAATTTATAGCCAGAAGGGGCTCCATAAATCAGAGAGCTCAACTTCTGGCATTCAACTGATGAGGAAAACAGGGCACTGGATGTTAAAGTGACTGAGCCAAGAGTGCCCAGCTGGTTAAGAGAAAGAGCTACCCAGACTCAAACCAGGGTGGATGAGCTCCTGGTTGGTCTGGGCTCCTCTTTCAGGACTCAAATAGGATGTCCAGAAAGCATGAAGACCCAGGGTTCCTGGAGCAGTGAGACCCATCGGAAGAGCCCCTGTTAATTTTGCGTGGACTCTCCTCTTCTCTCAGCACCTGCCTCTTTTCCCACTTCAGGCCATTTCACCTCCAAGCACCTTACCCTTTGTGAAACTGAGGTCTGCCATCAAGATTCTGTCACCCACCGCAGCCTCCCCCATCAATCCTCAGACATGGCCCCTGGAAGGCTCCACTTTTCCACCCTCCTCCACCATCACTCATTGATGCCTCGATCAGCTTCAAGTGATCAAGTTATGGGAAAATGGCAAAGGACCAGTTACTCACTTCAGGACTGCCACTCCATACAGGATTTGGGATGCAACCTCCATACCCAGCAGATAACTGGGCTGTTGCCACCAGTAATCTCACCAGTGACAACTGCCTGCTGTGCAGCCACCAGTGATATGACTCATCTGGTTTTAAATCTTCTGCTGAAGTCTCCCGCCCCGTGCCAGGTCATAAAAGTGGGTCCTTGGCAAGGATTCCTGGCTGTGCCAAGGGACTCAGTTACAGTGGACAAGCCAGTGCCTGCAACTCCAAGTGGCCTTGGTTCATGGGTCTTCCACGGGGTTCCATGCTCTCTCTCCTATGTCTCTTCTCCATGTTGTTACAATGTCACTGACTGGTTTGTCCAAAGTAATTTTAAAGAAACTGTAATTTTTTGTCATGAAAAGAGCACGGGGCAAGAAGTTAAGGGATTAGAGTTCTGAGGAAGAGGAATCATAAGTGTTGCCTGTGGACTTGCCCTACAGCGTTGCTCTGAGCAGCGGACAAATGATTAACGTAAGGGCGGGCTCTTTGCAGGTGATGGACGGGATCACAACAAAGCTATGCTGCCTCTCACTTGGGAAATTAATTCCAGTGAGCCAGAAGTTTTTCATCTCTTTACTCATTTATCTAATACTCAATAGTTTCCAATGCTTATGGCAAGCAGAATTTTAAGATGGTCCCAGCAATTTCTGCCTGCTGGTGTGTGGACTAGCATGTATCTAGCCATTGCTGGGGAGGGATTCTGTAGATGTTATTTAAGTCTCAGATCAGCTGCTGGGCTCTTCCTCATGAGAGAGATTCACAGCATGATAGACATTCAACATGAGGGAGACTTCTTGGTTGCTTATTTTGGATATGGAGGGAGCTGTGTGTGAGGGAATGTGGGTGGCCTCTAGGGGCTGAGGGTGGCCCCCAGCTGACAATCAGAAAGGCAGCAAAAATGTCAGTCCTATACGCTCAAAGAAATGGATTCTGACAACACCCTGAATAAGTGTGAAAGCAGATATTCCCCGAGTAACCAGAGGAGAACCCAGTTGGCTAACACCTTAATGTCAGCCTCTTGAGACCCTGTGCAGAGAACCCAGCCACAGACTTCTAATCTACGTGGCTGTGCACAGATAAAGGGATTCTTTAAAGCTGCTGAGTGTGTGGAAGTGTGCTACAGAGCAATAGAAAACTAGCAAAATGCTCTGAAAGGCAAAAGCTATAACACCTCTAATCTTGCATCTTCCTAGAGTTGTGAACACAGGGCCTTGTAGGTTCTCAAATAATAACGAATCAGGCAAAGGCATTATGTGGGTTTTCCAAATCAGGTACAGATTTAGGCTTCTCTGATTCCCTGGTATATCATCACACCTCTCTCAAGGCTTATAGAAGGTACTGGTGACAGGGCTCGCTGTTTTCAAGCATCTTTTTGGCTGTGCAGAATCCAATGGAGGCACTCAGGGGTGCTTCGGTCCCTGAACTTGGACTGCTTGTGAACTGCCCTGGTCAGCTGGCCATCTGTGCTAGAATGTGAACTTGATTTCTAATCTAATGAGCTTCCTGCTTGTCTACACTTTCTTTCTTAGCTCTGTGAAGTTCAGCCATCAGGGTGTAGCTCTGTATGTCTGTGTTTGTTTTCTTTGAGCAAACATATTTCCTTTCTTTTCTTCTTAGGCTATTGGGTTATGTCTCTCCCCCATCTACACAGTATCAGAAATTATAGTTAGATCTATTATTATACTGCTACTCTATTTTTATACAAATTTATAAGTCTTTTTTTCTTTTTTTGTAAGTGTGGTTACATGAAAGCATCTGAGTGAAATTATTTTAATTTCCTCTCATTATTATAGTCCTCTTGAATATTTTCTCTTGCTTCTTGGCATTTTTCACTTGCCATGTTCACTTTATTGATTTATTAAAATATTCTTTGAGTGTTTTTCAACTTGAGGGGAAAAAGGAACCAGTTAAAGAATGGGGGAGCCACCTGGTGCCTCTGAAACATGAAACGAGTAAGACAGTGCATTTAGAAGTTTTCCAGCTTGTCATATTGAAATTCCCTGGGTGACACCAACACCATTTGCTCTCTCGTTCTGGCCACATGAGCACCTACCTCTTTGTCAGGCATGCCAGCTAGGACATAATACCCTGTTTCCCCACCTATGAAAAGAGGCAACAGTTATGCCTATCTCATAGTGGTGTCAGTATTACACCAATTTATTGTGACGCGAATCAGAATATGCCATCTCGCACTATGCCACTGTGGTGTAAAGATTATTTTGAGCTAAAGGTAGCTGAGAATCAGCAGGCACAGCAACGGTTCCCTGACCTACCATTAGCAGCCTAAAGCAAGGCATACATTTTTAGTTTCTCTTTGAGGAGGACCTCACCTCCTACACAAGGAGGGAAGAGTGACTCTTTTCACTGAAGACAGGGAGTTGATGCCAAGATGTGTTTGCACAAGCAGACCTTACTAAATTAGCCCTTATCTTCCATGAGTCACTGGATCTCCTAGTCACTTCCCCACTATTTATCATCTCCTGAGACCCAAAGCCTTTTTCCTTTGTTGAAAGGATATATAAGCCCCTGAGTCTTCTTCTTTGAGTTTCACTCTTTTTCTGGGTACCTGTGTGCTTGTAAATATTAAGAAAAATTGTGTCCCCTTCCCCTTGTAAATCTGCCTTTTCTTAGTTTAATTCACAGGTTCTCAGTTACCAAACTTTAGAGAGTAGAGGAAATGTTTTTACTCTCTGACAATGGATTAAAAAAAAAAATCTTAGCCCAGTATCTGGCATATGACTGGATAAATGTTAGGTATTACATTATTACTTTTCCATTGCAATTTCTTCCAACTTTATCAAAAATGGACTACTCACCTTGTGTCTTCTTCACTCAGCCTCATCTATCCTGAAAACCCTGCATCTCAAGGGAAAGTCTGGTCATCTCTAGTTCTGGAAGAACTGATTTGTGTCTCTCCTGCCATTGATTGCATAGCGCTTCACCTCAACACAGCTTAATCGTGTCTTTCTTACTGAGCTATACATTTCTGAGGACAAGAAATCTGCCAAAACATATATCTCCCTATACATACAACTCAGAAACTAACATGTAATAAGGAAGCAAGTGGGGACTTCCTGTTTTACCTTTTGCTGTTCTAGTGTCTTAGCTTCTTTTTTGGAAATGTAACGTATTAGCCATCTAAAATGGATTTCTGACTTGCCTTCATCATTCACTTTTCAGAATTGAAATTGATACTTATTTTATTTCCTGCTTTCTAATGGAAAATCCAATTTTTGGTAAAAATCTTTTTCCTAATATTAAAGATCTTTCAGAATTTGAAAGCACACTTACCCATCAAATACATACATTTTTTTCATGCACATTATACACATCTTTCCTCTTTTTTTTTTTTTTTTTTCAGGTAGAGTCATCTGTTATGGCAGCTTCATCTCTCTTTCTTATGGGGATTTTAAAAAAATTATATAGTTTTTCTATAATACCCAACCTAGTATTTGATCAAATCAATTATATTGTATGCTCTATTTTTTAAAAAATATTTTAAAGTCTTGAATATTGAACAAAGTTTTCAATACTCTAAAATAAAAGGACAGTTTTCATGTTAGTATTTTGTTTTATGTCTTAGGCAGAAATATTCACGAGGTCATGTACAAAGCAGAAATTCATACTTTGGCATAATCTACGTGAAATAAATTCCCATTACTAAAGTTACCCAATACTTACTCTCAGAAAGAACAGAAGAGACGTAAGAAAAAACTCTTTTATAATTATTAGGAAAACATCAGATAAAATATTGGTGGTCCAAAAATAACAGGTCTGAGTCCTTGGAACCTATAAATGTGACCTTACAATGTAAAAGGAACTTACAGAAGTTAATGATTTTGACATGAGGGATATTCCCAGTGGGCATTAAATCCAAGCACAAGGGTCTTTATCAGTGAGAGACTGAGGGAGATTAGACACATGGAGAGACATAGTTGTGAAGAGAGGCAGAGACTGGAGTGATGCAGCCACAAGCCAAGGATACCAGAACCACCAGAAGCTGGAGAAGGCAAGCAAGAGTTCTCTCCTAGAGCCTTTAGAGAGAGTGTAGCCCTGCTCATACTTTGATTTTGACCCAGTGAAACTGCTAAATTCCTGTCCTCATAACTGTGAGAAAATTAACCCTGTTGTTTTAAGCCACAATATTTGCAGAAAAGTGAGCCCCAAGAAACTAATGTAATGCATAAAGTTAAATATTTCCCTGTGTGTATTTATATATTAAATAAAAATGTCATTATACTATGCATATTATTTTTGTAACATGCTTTGAAATATTTTAAATAACTTCCTGGTAGTATTTTAATGGCTACATGAAATTTGTTGTTCGGATGCTACGATTTATTGAAACAATGTCCTTTCGTTGAAGATCCTAAGAGCAACCAAATCTTTGTCATTATAAGTTATTAACATTATGCTTATATAATTGTGATTAAATAATAATCATTTCATAATTTATATTACATATGCATAATTTTATAATATATAATTTATGTAGTTATTAAGTGAAATAATCTATTTCAATACAATTCTATACACATCTATAATTTTTTTAGAATAAAAATGCCAGAAGTAGAATTTCTAGGTTAAAAATACATACAGTTTAGAAAACTCTTAGTCTGGATCTGGTATGTCCAGTCATTGCCTTTATTCTAATATTTAAATTTCAATAACTTAAGCCTCCCACCCTAATGACAGTTTTAAACTCCCACTCGGACCCCCAGAACACATACAGTATTTTCTGTGGTCCCCGTATGTGCCGTCTTCACTGTTCTTTTCTCTATCTGGCTACCATGTTGCTGCAGGCATCCTCCTGACACCACATGAAGAAACTCACTGAGCTTCTGTTGCAGGTATGCGTTTTGAGTTGCCAGTGCTCATTTCTAGCCTACTGTTTCCAGAAGCTTCTAGAGTTTTCAGAACTCAATGTACATGAGCCATGCTGGATTTCACCCTGTAAAATTATGTAGGGGACAAATGGTCTCCTTCCTAGGGGCATTATCTGTTTGGACTCAGAGGTCACCTATAGTTCTGCCAATGCCCATAGATTGTCCATCAACAGCTATGTTGACAGCTGGTCATCTTCCTCTAATCCATGGGCCCAAGGTAAATGCAGACCAGCCCAGGCCTGCGAACCAGAGCGGAGCGGGCTGTGGGTGACCGCAGGGAGGTGGCAGTGAGGTGGTAATGAGGCCAGCTGGAGAGGTCCCCTGGTTCTGTTCTCCATACCTGATCTTGTTGACTTGTGAGAATGAGAGCCTGGAATGGCCAGACCTTCAGGGTTTGCAAAAGGAGTGTAAAATTAATTTCTCTATGTAAAATATCTGTATTCTTAAGTGAGGAAGCTTCCAGTATGTCCTAATGCTACAAAGGACAAAATAAGGCATATCAGAAGCTCAATCCAGCCCAGGATCCAGTTAAAAGCTCTGCACCTGCTTCTCTGGGCTTCTCCTCTCCTCACTTCTAAGTCGTCTCCCCTCAAACCTCTTTTTCAGTTCATTAGAACGAATCTCCAAACATCTCCACGTTAGTGGGACATTTTCTTTACCTTTGCGTAATTCAAAATCTCTTTGTGGTACTCTCATGGGTTTTTTTTTTCCCCTGTCCTATGCCCACAAACCCCCAAATCAGGAACTGTCTTAAACCCAGTTTCAAGGCACCCACACTGGTTAAATACAGAAATGTTTGAAACTTTAAAAACACGGATATTTACGGTGTTATTTTTTTAACTTTCTCCTAAGATTCTGGACATGTTAGTACTATTTTTTGTTCTTGTTATTTCAATGTATTTTATGTGATTTTAAATTTTAGATTCAGGGAGTACTCGTTCACATTTGCTACACGAGTATACTGCATGACACTGAAGTTTGGGTTTCTTATCCTATCACTCAAGTAGCAAACAGTGTAGCAAATAGGTAGTTTTTCAACACTGCCTCCACTCTTCCTCCTACCTTTTGGAATCTCCAGTGTTTATTGTTCTCAATGTACAGCTCCCACTGATGAGAACATGTGGTATTTAGTTGGCATTTGGTTTTTCATTTCTGTGTTAATTCACTTAGGATAATGGCTTCCTACCAAAAAGACACCTCCACTCATGTGTTTATCACAGTACTATTCACAATAGCACAGACATGAAATCAACACAGATGCTCATCAGTGGTGGACTGGATAAAGAAATTGTTATGCATACATGCACACATGTACATATATCACATATATATGTATATTTGTGATACATATATGAAATTATGATATATATGTCTGTACATACACACACACACCAGGGAATATTATGCAGCCATGAAAAAGAAAATGAAATGCCCTTTGTAGCAATATGGGTGCAGCTGGAGACCTTTGTCCTAAGCACCAGTTTTTAGGTGGAAGGCAAGCTCTGCAGTTCTATGCTTCTCTTTCTTCTAAACGCTCTGTAGGGAGGAAGCTGATACTTCTCTGTTAAGGACAATCAACTTTTCCCACTTTGCATTTCGCAGTGTGTACATTGTGAAAAGAGGCCTTCCTTTCAATCATTTTACCTGTATGCTTTATTTGTGCTCATCTTTCAGCTGTTCATTTCATTTTCTCTGCCTATTATTCCATCCACAGTGAATTAGCCTTGTACCTTTTGTGGCTTCACTCATTTCAAGCTCCAAGGAGGAAGGTTTGTAATGTAGGTTACTGAGGCCTCTTAGCTGCTGAAAGTGTGCACTTTCCTTATGTTGATATATGTTTTTTACTTTTTGCCTTAGGAAAGAACATTTAGATTCATTTAAATAATTTTTAAAACATGTTTTCTTCTTGGGGGGTAATTAACATAATAGAACATAAAGCTCCCAGAATATATTCCTTAGTTGATATTACAGAGTATTTGATTGTTGGAGCCTTTAAATTCCTGCATTTCTTAATCTCCATCATTGCCTGGGATGTTATCTCACCATGATGTTCTTTAAACACACTCAAAATGTTTAGAGAAAGCCTCCCTAAAGCATCAAAGAAATTTGGCTCTGTTCCGATTTAAATTATCTAGAAAGTTTAATTTAATGAGGTATCCTTGATCTCTTCCCTCTTTATTCTCTATGTCCAGTGGGTCTTCATGCTTTTAGTACTACCTTCTTGGTATCCTTTGAATCTCTTCTGTACCTTTTGTTTGTGTTGCTACTACCTTGGTCCCATCCTTGGCCAGTTGTCAGAGGTCTTTATATCTACCTGTTACTCCTGGCAGATCTTCATAGATGCCAATCCTGTCTCCTCATGGCCACATGCCCCCAATCATGTCACCCTGATCCACATCTTTCTCTGAATCCTTGAGGCTGCAGGGAAATGGCCAATTCATGGCACAGTGCATAGCAAGTCCTCTGGGACTTGGTTCTTGGCTCTGGGTTCAAGTCTCATCTCTTGCCTCTCCAGTATTTCTCTGACTCCAGAAAAATCAGAGATCCTCGAGGAAGTTAGAAGTAAGATCACTCTCTTAGAGCAAAGCTGTACATTAGAACATAAGGGATTGTGACAGAATCTTCAGAGTCACCCCCAGGAGCTGAACTGGGTCATCAGAGAGTGAGTTTTTGTTTGTAAGATAACTGAATGTCACAACATGTGGAGAACAATTGTCAATCAGAAGGGAGTTGCACAATCTTAATTTTTAAAATAATGATAGACGGTCCCAGAGGTAAACATGCAGCCGTTTCCCACACATTCTAGTTTTGCCATCCAGAAGTAATTTTTACTGTGATCAGCAATCCATCAGGGCATTGTAGCCCAGAGACGTTAATGCAGAAGTTCATCTGCCACCGCTCTCAACCAGGGCCATTCAGCTCCCGCTACAGGACACTGGGAAGGAAATACGTAGTGTTTTCATTTGCCACAATGACTGGGGGCCAGGCATTGATATTTTAGTGGCAGGGCCAGGAGTGCTGTTGGCCCTACAATACACAGAATGGTGGCCACACAGTGAGAGACCACATCCAACACCAACTGTGCTCCCACTCAGAACACTGAGCCTTGGTGTGATCTCAGCTCCCCACCGAGACTGTGGGTCTCTGTGACTGTGACCTGGGTCTATCTCCAGAAGAGAGGGTAAAGCAGATGGGGTGCTATGTAAACACAAATGGTAGCCGCTGCAGCCATTTTCTCTCCCAGTAAAGTCTGTATAAAACTTACATTCCTATCTGACACTGGGTCCCATACTTCACTGTTCCAAGACATTAAATGACTCTTAACTAGTATTCTTTTATTTAATATGAAGGATTCAAACCAGTGCATTAGAGTACTAGGGCTGCTGTATAAAAATGTTACAAAAATTGCTATTTTCAAACAACAGAGATGTACTCTGTCACAATGTAGAGGCCAGAAATCTTAAATCAGAGACAGCAGAGCTGGCTTTTGAGGGCTCTGAGGAGAACCTGTTTCATGCTTCTCTCTGAGCTTCTGGTATCTGCTGGCAATCCCTGGCATTGCTTAGCAATCCTTGACTTGATGCTGAATGACTCCATCTCTGCCTTTGTCTTCACATGGCTTTCTCCTTTGGGTCTCTGTGTCTCAAACCTCCCCCTCCTTTCTCTTTGAAAAACACTTGTCACTAGACTCAGGGCCCATCTGAATCCAGGATGATTTTATCCTGAGCTCCTTAAGTTAATTGCATTTTCAAAAACCTTATTTCCAAACAAGGTCACATTCACAGGTATCAGAGGTAAGGGCATAGATACTTCTTTTGGGGAAATGCTATTCAACCCACTGCATAAGTGCTATGGTTATATCTCCCAGAAGCTAAGGTAGCTTTCCCTTTCCCAGGTGACTTGGTTCTCTAAATTCATAATCCACACCTGTAGAACATGAATTATTCATGATAGACATATATTCCAAAAGTAAGGCTATAGAATAACTGGACAGATGGAGAAACTGAGCCTCAATTAGGTTCTCTTTTGTGACAAACCTTTAAAAAGCACTAACTCTAATCTTAAGTGAAAAGCATTGTAAAATGAAGATTGGATGGGAAGATGGTGGTTGAAATGGCCTGGATTCCCTCTAATGGAATAAAGAGAGACAGAATTTACTGTGGTTATGACATGCTTTTAGCTACACAAGGAGTCAGGGTCAGAGAATTAAGTGAAACCAATAAAACCATAGCCAACTGTGGTTTCTGTTTTTAGGAGAATTTGTGAATTATAGCAATCAATGGTAGATTGAAACATTCGCTTTCCATTCATGATAGCTCCAGAGTGTATGTGAACTGGGCTCTTCCTACCTTTTAGAAGAGCTTTTTTCTTTTCTTTTCAGATTCTCTTCTCTTGTTGTTAGAGTTTTGAGAAAGAGTAAAAAATTATGCCCTTGGTTGGAAAGGGTGACAAGAACTCTCTGTGGTGAAACTAAGAAATTAGCACGTAATTAATTTTATTATACAAGTAAAAAATAATGTCCCCCAGATTTTCACATGGCTTCCTTCCCTCTCAGTCAGGGCCTGGCTCAACGGTAATGTCTTCACAGGGTCCTTTCCTCTGCTGGAAGCATCCTCCATTCTCCTCTCTGTTGGGGCTCCCTCTCCTCCCCATACACTGTCATTTTCTGCCCCTGCTTTCTTTTGCTTCATGGCATTACTGATGTGTTATTAAAGACATATTTATTTGGCTGTGGTCTGTCTTATTTCTAGGCTACAAGCTCCAGGAGGGCAATCACTCTGATTGTCTTATATACTCAGGACCTAGAACACTGTCAGACACACAAGAGGCCATCAATCCACGTTGGTTAAATCCACATGTGAATTCATTTGCTGTGCGCTGTGTGTCCTCGCTTGTCTCCTCCTCAGAACAATGCTGTGAGGCAGATGCTGGTGTGAGTTGGAATAATTTCCTGGTGAGAAGCAAAGTGGTTCTGAAATTAGAGAGAGGCAGTGTCAGACACTTGTGAGAGTCCAGAATTTGGCCAGATCTCATGGCTACCAGAATTTGGCCAGATCTCCTGGCTACTAGTGCCTGCTCTGCCACTTTCCATCTGGGTGCTGGACCTCTGCTTCCTTATCTGTAAAATGGTGTGAGAATGGTACCTGACTTGGAGGGTTGCTATTATGAGAATTAAATGACGTACTGCATTTACTGGGAATAGGACCCAGAACACAGTACTTGCCAAGTCTGTCCTGCAGACTCTGGCCAAGTGACAGATGAATAGAGTATGCAGACATAGGCTTGCCTGTCAGCACGGCTAGGGGACTCCTGCCAGAGTCAGCAGCAGCCTTGATAAGCCAGTGACACTCACATTTATTTAGCACAGATTTAATGACAAAGGCCTAGAGCAAACAGCATTTTGTGGGTAATTAACATTGTTGACCCCCGGGTAGAGAGCAGTCCTTCACACAAATGATCAAAGGTCGGTTTTAGGACAACATGAGTAAACAAGCTAACTAGATAAACTCCCCTACATTTCCTCATTATCTGCCCTTTGCCATTAGCTCAAGGTAAGAGGAATAGGCTGCCTTCAGCCATAACTCTTTCCTGAAGCTTTTGCAAAACCTTCCAGCCTTCCAAGAAAGTTTGCATCTTTCCTATAATTTTTCCCATCATCCTGATGTATCTCCTACATCTCTCTCTTTTCTGTTTTTTTTTTTTTTTTTTTTTTTTTTTTTGCATCAGGTTTTGTTGATTGAAGAGTACAGACGTGTGCAGCAACAGGTGTGCCAGGAACAGCAGTTATAAGTCATGTTCTAGCTTTGCATCCTAGAATTGGTAAATAACATAAGACAAACATCTGTATACAATCAGTAACATTCTTTTCCAATCAAGGAGTGACATGTAGTATTACCTGGTGCCTCAGTCTAATGCATGTTATTAATGAGGGACCCCACTGAGGCTAAGTGAATCCCTTTTAGCCAAGCAGTTACATTATTAGAGGCTGGGAAAAGGGTGTCTGCCTAGGTAACAGGTCAGAAAAAGGGTGGATCTAAGAGATGAGTGCAATAGAGTGTAGCAGGTGGGTTGCAGGCAAAGTGAGAGCATAAAAAAGGAACAAATTATCTGGAGTGAATGGTGTTTGGGTTTGGGGCAGGATTTGCTCTGCCTCCTGAATTGTTTCCTTCAGCATTCCCCAGGTAATGTCTGAGCCTGTGTCGTCCAAGGAAGCCACATCCTCTGGGCTGCAGGTCCTGCAGGGTCATTTCCTTCATTTCAGGTACTGGGTTTGTTCCTAGCCACACCGTGGTAGGGTTTGATGCATCATGCTGGAATCCATAGAGGGCCTGAGCAGGTGTGAACACAAGCATATTCTCTTCCCCACATTAGCAAATCATTTGGACTGCCCATTACTGTTCACATCTTTCCATAAAACTGTGGGTTTTATGTCTTGAGAGGTTTTAGCAAAGTGCTTTTCTACAACTGATTGAAATTTGTCATCTAAACGTAAGCAATAAAGGATAAACAAGGCTGTGCTAGTAGTGTTGCAGGGTCCTTACTCATATTCCTCATTGTTTGTCTTCTGAGGATATTTAACTACTTTTGTAGGCACAACTATGGAAACACGAGATAAGAACTGAAGTAATTTGTCAGCAGGAAGGGCATGTTCTATGTGGTCTGCATAATCAGAGTGTGCTATCTAAAGATCTAGAGATAGGGGCAATACTGCTTCGAATTGCTTTTTTTTCAAAGGAATTTAATGACATCAGGGTCATAACCTAGCAACAAATTGCGTAATCTGTGGCCTGTATAGATGACTTTACTAACTAGCTGGATATGGGGAGGTAGTATTTTAGTCCTGGTATGTGCAAAAAACCCATTCTGGGAAGTGTTGCCCTGAGGCCATCTGTCATAGTAATCCTCCTGGGGAATGTTTAGTAGGAAAAACAAACAATTGAACTGAACATTGTGGGTTTATGTGATCTAGCTGCCGCTGAGAAATAGCTTGTTCTGTATCGTCAATTTCCTTTTCTGCTGGAGGGGTTAAATACCTGAGAGAATCTGGAGCCGTATTGCCTTTTAAGATAGAAAATAGGTTTTGCAATTTATTAGCAGTTATGCCCAAGGTGGGGCAAAGCCAGTTAATATTGCCCAGTAATTTTTGGTAATTACTTAACATATGTAAATTGCTAGTATTTAATTTAGACTTCTGGGGTCTTACTGACTGGGAAGTTGGTACGTATCCAAGATATTTCCAAGGAGAGGACATGCGTACTTCTTCAGATGCTATGATTAAACCTCTTAACTGTGTATTCCTTTGGACAGAGACATATAAACTTAAAAGTACTGGCTCTGTTGGGGCTGCTAATAAAGCATCATCCACAAAATGAATAATCTTGCAATTAGGAAATTCTTTTCTACTAAGTAGCAAAGTCTGATTTACATGATACTGACACACGTTAGGACTGTTCAGCATTCCTTGAGAAAGCATTTTCCAATGAAATTGGAGAGGTGGCCATTCATTATTGTAGCTGGTTTTGTAAATGCAAATTTTTCTCTATCGTGTTCTGCAAAGGGAATAGTATAAAAGCAGTCTTTTAAGTCAATAACAGTTATAGACCAATCTTGAGGAATCACCGCAGGGGAAGGGAGCTCCCGTTGAAGAGGCCCCATAGGTTGCAGATTAGCATTAATAGCCCATAAGTCATGCAAAATTCTCCATTTGCCAGACTTCTTGGGAATGACGAAAATGGGCGAATTCCAAGGGCTGTTATATGGTTCTATATGGCCAGCTTTTAATTGCTCCTCAACTAATTCATGGAGTTGTAGTAATTTCTCTCCCTTTAAAGGCTACTGTTCTACCCAAATAGGATTTTAAGAGAGCCACATTAGGGGTAGGGGAGGAATAACAGTGGCCATTACTAGAAAAGGGTTTGCTGTTCACATAATTCATTAAATTCTGCCCTTTGGAGGAGGTATTGACTGGCATCTAAAGTTTCCTTAGCTAGCACTGACCAATTCCATGGAGTCATATGGAAATTGTCTGCTATGGCTTCAATTAAACCTTTTGTAAGTGGGCTAGTGGCTCCATTTTCTCTAATGCTTTTTCTCATCTCTTTATAAGCGTCAAAAAAAAATGCATTCATATACCTGATCATCTTGTTGATCTTGCATTACTGGGCAAGTTCCAGCACCCAGATGGAAAGTGGCAGAGCAGGCACTGGTAGCCAGGAGATCTGGCCAAATTCTGGTAGCCACGAGATCTGGCCAAATTCTGGACTCTCACGTGTCTGACACTGCCTCTCTCTAACTTCAGAACCACTTTGCTTCTCACCAGGAAATTATTCCAACTCCCCTTCTAATGCCACTTGCCTAAGACAGGGTCCCATAGCTATAGCATATCCCTTGTATTTTGTCCAATTTATTGAAAGAAGGGGATCAAGGGAATTCTTTGCTTCCTCTGTGGCACTTTTACTTGGTAGTGGTGGGGCTGAGGGAGGGGAGGATGTGGTGAGGTACATGACGGTTCCTCCTCCCTTCCCTTTTTAGGCTCTTATGTGTAGAGCAGGGCTAAAGCAGCCCTAAGGCCCATAATGTTAGAGGTGTTTCTGGGACCTGTTGCTCTTGAGCATGATGCTGTTAAAGATTTCTCCCCACTTGTTCCCAGAGCTCTGTGTCTAGTGTGCCTTCTTCCAGGAACCATGGGTTATGGGAAACAGCAGTTTGTCTTAGGTCCCTTAATTGAGCCCTCAAAACTGAGGCTCCACTAGCTTTAAGCAGCTGTTTCAATGCTTTTCTATACTGTTTCTGTTGTACTGATAACTGTTGTCCCATGATGAAACCCTAGCTTGAACAATTTCCTCAAACTTGGAAATCCCATGTGGGCACCAATGACTTACTGACTTACTGACTGAGCAGTCTCTTCACCTTCATTTTTGAGGGTTCTGTCATGATCTGTTGCAGTGTTCCTCATGTGGGGGCACCAGATGCCGAGTCCGTCCTGCAGACTCTGGCCACTCAATGGGTGAACGGACTACTTAGGCACAAGCTTGCCTGTCAGCGTGGCTAAGGGACTCCTGCTAGAGTTAGCAGCAGCCCCAATAAGCCAGCAATGCTTGCATCTATTTAGTAGAGATTTAATGACAAAGGCTAGAGCAAACACCATTTGTGGGAATTGTCCACCTTCTGAGTAGAGAGCAATCCTGCACACAAATGATCAAAGGCCTGTTTTAGGATAACATAAGTCAACAAGCTATTTAGATAAACTCCTCCACATTCCCTTGTTATCTGCCCTCTGCCATTAGCTCCAAGAGAATTAGGCTGCCTTCAGCCATAACTCTTTCTAGAAGCTTTTGCCAAACCTTCTAGCCTTCCAAGAAGGTTTTCATCTTTCCTATAATTTTTCCCACCACCCTGACCACTCTCCTACAAGTACTTAGTAAATATTTGCTAGTATCATGCCCTGTTACAGATGAAGGAACTAGACTCAGGGTTAGGTAACCTAAGCAAAGACATGGTGAAGGTTGAAGAGGCAGAACTGAAGTTAGATCTGACTCTCCTAGTATTTAAGTCAAATCTTGGCCACAACATTAACTTACTTGATGAATTTTATGGATACACTTGAATGAAATTAGGCTATGTCAAGGGAGAGTGCTATGCTAATCTGAAACATGAAGCACCCAATACCGCAGAGGACACTGCTCCCAGTTGGGTCACCAGAGGATGTTGGTCATTTGGGGGAAACAATATTGGCTAATGTGGGAACACACCTAATGGCTGGGCAAAATAGTCTAATGATTTTCATTCAACTTCTCAGAAACAGTGAATACAATAGGAACAGGCTAGCCTATGCCAATTTGCCAATAAGCAAGCTTCATCAGATTTGCTGCAAAAGATGAGTTTATTTCAAGGTGTGGTATTGTATGAAAAAAAGCAGAAGTCAACCAGATAACTCACAACATGGCCAATTCTACTCAATTGCAATTGCTGCAGCCCTAGATCCCGACCTTGCCTTTACCACATGCGTGTGTATCTGCTAAGATCTTCCCCTGTTACTTCCTGATTGTTTGTTTCTTAGTCCATGGATCAGCTGAATCCACAGACAATCCAACATACAGATGCACTGTTCTGTCTTTTTGACTTCATCGTATCTTCCTACCTATGCTTTGTTTCACCAACAATTATTGTCATGTGTATAACTGGAGCACAAAGCAGCTGCACAATTTTAGGACATTCTTAGGCACGTGTTGGGAAAAAAGGGATGAGATTTTAATTTTTTCCCATGGACCATGTGCAGTGCAATTGTGATTCAAAACCAAGAGCTCTGTGCATCACAGCTGTGCTTCATTCATTAGGTATCTTGGTCATCAAGGCTTAAGGACATCTGAAATACTGCCAGTGGGATCTTGAAACTCAAGCCAAAATGCCTCATCTGTTGACCTTCCTTTCTTATGTGCAGCTTTTAGAAAGAAAATCTACTGAAGGCAATTGACCAGCTACTCAACTATAACAGGAAGAGATAAAAATAATTTGCTTAAATATTTATTTATTTAGCTAATCACTGACAGTTCTGAAACTACCAAACTGACAAGTAGACAACTTTCTTCTCATTGGCAACACTATTAAACAACTGATCTAATAAAGCCAACGTAATTATAGTAATTTGAATGTGTCAGTTTCTCATGTTGATTTTCTGATATTTGCAGCAACATTAATGAATTTCCAAGATGATTTATTCTTAATTCGTTTCCCTCTGCCTTTAGGGTCTCCAGAGAATATTCACATAGTTTTCTTATGAAAATGTTTCACTATAAAAAGAATTACCCATTTCTTTCCACTCTGGTTATTGGGTATTAACATTGTAGCCTAAAATACAGTAAAATTCCATGTTAATGAAACATTAATTTACATTCTCCTTTAACTTACACATCTTTTCCATATACATTGCATTTCCTATGTTATAAATATACTAAAGTATAACTTACATTGTACTTAGAATATTTTTTTTAATCCAGCAAATAACCTACTGTGAATACTTCATTTTTGTACTGTGCCTTAGAGAACATAGCAGGTGAAAGTTTTTATGAAAACTTGTAGTGATCATTTTAGTACATCCTTGAAAGGTATAGAGCCTCATCTAGCAAGCCCATGGTCAGGGTTTCCTGTACTAAGTGCTTAATGCTTCATGTATTTAGGGAGACTTCCCATGCTGTTGCCCAAACCAATGGTGAATACTGAGCTGGGGCAATCTCTGTTAGAAAGCCCTTTGTTTGCCAAGAGTGAGGAAGTTCCATACTGACTACTTTATTTTGCTCTTCTAATGTGTCTTGTTACTGTTGACAGCAATGCACAGGAAGCTGCCATTTATCAATTTCTTCCAATCGCCTCTTTCCCAGGGTCTCTAGCATGTTTCCTTTAGTCAAGGGGATTTATTGACTCTATTAAGTATTTTGTCTGGATTTTGGTATGTTAGGAAGAAGGTGTCCATGTTCAAGTATGTGACTCAATTTTGAAAGGCATTAGGGGAAGACAAGTCTAAAAGTAATAGCTCCACACACATGGGGTAAAATAAAAGTGTATACTACATCCACATTATGTCAGAATTTCAAAATAACTTCTCAGGTTATTTACTGAGAAGCAGCTCTTTCTAATATACAGAATTGCTTTGATAGAAACCAAGATACTTCTTATCCAAAAGATGTTTGTCTTTCAATAGTTGAGTCTGAGTGAGCCTCTAGTTCAATGCTTCTCAACCTTTGTACTACTGACACTCGGGGCTGGGTAATTCTTAGTTAAGGGAGACTGTCCTGTGCATTGTAGGATATTTATCAGCTTCTCTGATCTCTTTCCACTAGAAGGCAACAGTACTCCCTCTCCATTTGTGACAACAAAAATGTCTCCAGACAATGCCAAGCATCCCCTGGAGGGAAAAATCACCCTCTCCCTCTTGAGAACCATTGCTCTAGTGCAAGGATAGCAAGGAGGTTTCAATTTGCTTATTGACAGGTTATGGATATCTGGAGGACTGAGTTGAAGAGGATTCTGAAGGCTCATCTAGAAAGAATGTCTTGGCCAATAAACAAGGTCTTCCGTAGGCTTGGGACTGGGGATAAGTGCTGTATTAGTCAGAGTTCTCCAGAGATAAAGAACCAATGGGATGTGCATATACATATATAGAGAGAGCACAAAAGAGAGGTTAATTTGAAGGAACTGGCCATGGGAAGGGGAGGCTAGCAAGTGTAAAATCTGCAGGATAGAGTGGCAGGCGGGAACCCCGAGAAGGACTGCAGTTTAAATCCAAAGGCAATATGCTGGCGGAATTCCTTTTTGCTTGGTGAGGTCACTCTTTTTTCTATCAAGAACTTCAACTGATTGGATAAGGCTCACCCCCATTATGGAGGAAAATCTGCCTTCCTCAAAGTCTACCTTTTAAATGTTAATCTCATCTAAAAAAGATCTTCACAGAAACATCTATAATAATGTTTGACCAAATATCTGGGTACCATACCCTAGCCAAGTTGATGCATAAAATTAACCATCACAGGTGCCTACAACCTCTCTACTAAAAGCACTTTAGATGGGACTTTTCATAGTATCATAGTTGACCTGCATAGGTGGCCAGCTGCAGGTGTGTCCAATGGGTGGGTCCTGGAGGAGAGGCATTCACCTGCACAGCCCAGGAACAGTGAGTGTGCTGTCTCCACTGCTCTAGTCCAATCAACATGTTTGACTCGGCAAAGAAAATAAGTCAGAACATGGCAATAAAACCTAAGGCACAAATGAGATGAGAAGAGGAGTAGTAGCAGCCAGAAAGATGGAGGTAAATGTACCCTAGACAGGGAGGGAATGGATTTAAAAATGGAAGAAAACAATACATGCTACAACAGATGAATCTCACTAGCATAAGCTTGAGGGACAGAAGTCAGACACGAACACTGTACATTAGAAGATTCCATTACTATCAAAAGAAAAGAAGGAAAATCTATCCATGTGTTATGGCTGCCCAAGAGGGTTTTTGTGGGTGGCACTTATGTTCCTTTCTTGAGCTGAGTGCTTTATCTGCATGTATATCACACATGAATAAAAACGTAAAATGAAAAGGCACAAGTAGCAAGGACATGAGAATGGGGTGGGAGGGAAGGAAACAAAGAGGGAGGGAGAAGAAATGGTGGGACTGTTAAATCATAGGACAGTCATGCTCTTGCAGAAATAGTGCTACTGTTAAGTTATAGACCAGTCTTTGCTCTTGCTTTTATCTGCCGTACAATATTGTCATAATCATTATCAAAACATTACTGAATTATTATTTTTCATTAAGGAAATGAGAAGACCCTTGAAAAGAGTGACAATATCCATTTTTGATTACTGACGAGGTAACAGGACCTCAGGAGGGCCTAAAGTACTAAAGCTCTGGCTTTCAAAGCCATCAGCAAACCCAAACCTTCCTGTGACAGGTGCATAAATTCCAGAAAAACTCAGCTACGAGGGATAGATTTCTTTTTAAGTGGAAAAACAGTGTTTCAACATAACCAGAGTACTATGCTAGCAAGAGTAGAAAAATGTGGGCTGAAGGTGGCTGTGATCTTCAGCAAGACCCTAGTAGTGAGAGACTCACTTTCCACCTGGGGTTGACTGACGACTTCAAAGGTCTTTATTGTTCATTGTATTCTATGATTTCTATATCTCATCATAATGTATGAAATACCCACAGAAGTCATTGCTATAATACAGGTTTATAACTTAGTACATTTCTTCCATTCTTAGCTTCCCTTTTAACTAGGGAAACAGAGACCTCAATGCTCATAAGCAAATCACTGTTTTGCTTGGTCTCAAGTCAGATGGGAGGCCTCCAAGGAAAACTCCCTTTTAGCCTTTCCAATTAGAAAGTGCTGCATGCTGCACTAAGAAACCATGTTCTTTCCCACTTTCCATTTACTTTTATTGCCATTATTTATCTGAGAGGATCATATTTCAAGAAAGACTTTTTCTGTAACCAAAAGGGGAAAAAATACATTTCTTCTTTAAGATTCAAATAAAAGAATATCCAGAAATTTCAGATTCAATAGATGCCTGTCATTGTTTAAGAAGTTTTGAGTAAGTGGATATTAGGAAGAATGGTAGCTTATAAAAGCAGCTTGCTGGATAAAGACCTATTTGGAAAAGCTTTTAAAAAGTGCATTATTTACCCACTGGAGCTGTCAGGTTACTGTGTTTGCTCAAGGGAAGGCAGATTTTATTTTTTTAAAAAAAAATCTGGCCTAAGCTTTTCTTAAAACAGACTATTGACTGGAATCAATGCAGAGAATAACCTAAAAAGACATAGGACATCCTGGCCTTGCTGGTTCCTAAACAAATTGTCAGCCCAAGGTCGTGCCTTCCATTGGAAGCTATTTTTGAGTGGCGTGTGTTGAATGTGAACTTTTGGAGAGCGAAAGTATAGCTACAAGAACATCTCTGGGATGAAAAGCCACTCCAAGGAGCCCCCTGAATTCATCTGGGGCTCCCCCAGTAAGTACTTAAAGAAACAGGAGCACATTTCAAACAACCAGTGGCACAGACTTTGATTATTAAAACATTTGTCATTGCAATTCCAAGTCTGTAAGTAACTGATGGTTTAAATAACTTAAGCACAATTTGACATGAAGTATAATCAATCTGCACTCTTCTCTTTTCCTTCTTAATTATAGACTGCTGCTGTAGTCTGTGACTTGCTCTTCTGCAAGAACTGTCCAGAAAATATTCTGGAGTGCTTCTGTGCAACTTGGAACCTTGTTTTCTCGGTGGATGCACTAGTTAGAGTTAACCTGGGTGTGCTGTTGTAACGAACACACCCACAATCTCAGTGGCTTGATACCACAGAGGTTTATTTCTCACTCAGGCTGAGTCTGCCACAGCTTTAAGAAACTCCTCAAGGCAACTTTCTTCTGCGTTACAGCCTAGTAATACAGGCTG